>NW_024038997.1:897500-1190000 GCF_016077235.1 Cyprinodon tularosa | reverse complement strand
ACTTTATCTTCGTGAAAAATATGCCTATCCTTCTCTTCTAATGGCTTCTGGCAGGTTTCATTCCTGCAACCTTCTTCACTTCTCTCATCTAGTGTTTTCATTCCTGCCTGTAATGGATTAACAGATCATCCACCTGCAAGCTCATTTATTGTTAGAAGGGATCCATGGTCCCTCTCCGGTGTATTCTTTCCCTGGGGTCTCGTCTCAGTGGGACATGCCAGGCGCTAAAACAACCTACTAAAGCATGCAGCCGACCTGCAGCACCCTTCATCCTTTAAACCAACAGTCCGTCTTATCTCTTATCTGTTTTTTTTCAGTATAGTCAAAATAGCAAAAAATTGATTTATAATACAAAATATAAATAGCATAATCCAAAAATGAAAAGAAGCGCGGAACTAAGTATGGTTAATTTTCAAGAAACATGTTTATTTAGGTATAAAAAAAACCCAACAGACAATTTATCAACATTAATAAGGCAAACAGCAGAATTATTTAGCCGTGAGAAGTTGCTAGGAGGGGGGATCTGTGGTGACACCCCTTTTGTGCATTAAGGAAATCGTCTGACAGGTGATATTTTTTATGATGCTATTTTTGCTATTTTTCTTTCCACCACCTATGCTGGGTTGAGGGGCATCCTGGGACACACCTGGCCTTCCTCAGCTTATCCAGCTGCTTGGTCTGTTTCCTTTGGCACCAGTCCTTGAAGTTCTGTATCCATTGTCTGTACTCTAGTCAGGGAGTTGATGGAGACGTCTTCAGTGTAGAAGGTAAAGAAAAGCGGATCCAGTACAGTTCCTTGCGGTTCCCCAACACTGCAGACATACTGTGTCCAGTAGTATCACCTTGGAAAGATGGCGGTCTACTCCTGACTCACTGGTTTGTCTCTCAGGGAAATTTATGGAAATCCTGGATTTTTTTTTCAAAGTTTTTGTTTTCCCATAGCTCAGAGTGACATCAGGTCATTACTTTTTATTCTTAGATGTCTCCTCATAACAGCTAAACTAGCTCACCGTGTGATACCAGGCGCTGCAAACATTTCAATGTTTGCTGTGAAACATTATTATTTTACAGGCATGTTTCACAGCTCTGTTGCCCTTTAAGTTAATGTCACCTCTCAGAGTGTGATTGAAATATATGTGATTTTATCAATTGATTAATTGTTTTTTGGCATTAAAAAGCCAGAGATTCAATTTTCCATATCTTTTAACACTAGGTCCTTGTTGAAAATGTCAGAAGACCAAAGAAATGAAAGAAACCGAGCTTAGTGCAGCAGATAAATGTTGGCAAGCCAAAGTGGATCCATTGAAGACCTCGTTTGGGGCTATATGGTTTAGGACCATCCTTTCAAATGTCTTCACCAGATGCATGGTCAGTGCTACCGGCCTGTTGCTGCTGAGGTCCTATGGATCGGCGGTCTGTGGCCCCTGTAGCACACGGGTAGTCTTCCACAACCCTATGATGCCAAACAGTTCTAAAATAGTGGTTCAATACATCTGTGTTTTACTTTTTGATTGGATTAAAGTGTTTTGGACCTTTTTTTTAATAAATTGTGACTTGGAACCAACCTTCAAAATGTGAAAGACTGGAGCATAACACAAGCAGCACATTTAAGCATTCCTAATAAACAGAAAATGGGCCATAATTGGTCTTAAAGGTAATAACGGTGTAGAGAAGCAAGGGGCCAGAGCTGAGAAGAAGACTTCATCAGATTGGACCAAAGACGCTGGAGCTTGTAGTGAGATTATGCAAAGAGACCCTTGCTAGGGGTTACTCTCTCAGCAAGCGAGCAAACCACTGGGGAACCGCCGGGTTATAGCCCTTACTCTGTGTCTTCTTCCCATTTGCCTGCTGATATTGGCCACATGCTGGTTGAATGACGCAACAGCTTTGACACAGAATACAAGGAAGTGAAATCTTTTGCCCTATGCAGTTCAACCTGCATGACTTAAGGGTGTGTTTGCATGATTTAGACAGGAAATGATTTGAAAAAATGCCTCTAGAGGAAGTTTTTTGTAACGCCTGCTTATAACAGGTTCATGTTAGCAAAGCGAGGCTACCATGATTATCAGTTTTAGAAGACACATAACCCTTTTTTTTTTTACGGAAAGGGGACTGCAGATTTGTATCCCCATTTCTGTTTTATGCATGTTCCCTGCCAAGGCCAGCTGGTCTCTTATGGCTGCTTCACTTCCTCTTTGAGGAAGAAGAGCTCCAGAGACAGATGTATATAAAAAAAGAAAACTACCCTGGCAAGCAACATTGCAAAGGAGGAAATTCAAGACAGGGGAAGTGGACTATCAAGTCCTAGTGGGAAAGCAAACAGGCTGACACAAATTCCTGTTTTGTCTTTTTGTTTCTCAGCTGCAGTGTTTATTAATTTAACCAGAAATGATTTAGAATCAGAAGCATTTAAAAAGCTATCTGAAAACTGGGAGCTGGATGTGAACTTGAACTCTCTGAACTGTTGCCACACTGTCCACTCCTGCAGTTTGACTAAAGGTTTAAACACCAAACTGATACAATTTCAAGTTAGGTTGCTAAAACAATTTATCATCACTTTAATCCAGCCTGTTTGGTGAACTTGTCTTTTCTGCCTTGTTTTGGCCTCTAGAGTTATATAGGGTGTTCTGTAGATGTTCCTTCAGATTTGACATCAATATGTCAAATTCCTGCCGCTGATTATTTGTTACCTTTGTTCCGAGGAAGGTCAGCTTTCCAGTCATCAGTGTGCAGAACCGAAACAAAACTATTGTTTTTGCACTAATGGGAAACAAAATAACCCCAGCAAACAGTGCAGCGTTAATGCAGAGCTGCTTCGTTTCTGCATGGAGCACATGCTGAAATCTTTGTGGCTAAAATAAGAGCCTGCGTTGTTGCGTAGAGTTCAGAGTTCACAGATCGGATCAGCTCAGCGGTGGGCGCTCCACACTGAGAAGAATTGTTCTGATGTGGAAAACAAAGGGAGGTTAGAAGGAAGGGGAGGTGAAGAGGAGATCTGATCGGGCCAAAGAGCTCAGAGTTCATTATGAAAACAGGTTTTAACCAAACTTCATGCAGCCCTTGGGCAAGTAGAACCATGAAAACAATTAGGACGCCGAATTAAATAGACGGTACTTTGCTAAGAAATGTTCAAATATTGATGTCAAATACGTTCCTGGAAAATTTGTCAATTTATTTGTGTTCGACATAAAACAAAATAAATGTATTTTTAAGAAAAGTGTAAGTTAGTCCGCCCTTTTACCTAATGGCCCGTTATACCCTATTTGGATAAAACTGTGAGATTCTTCTTCCATCTTTGAAACCTGAAGACCCTGTCCGCCTCTAAAGGGTTTCTAGCTAGCCTGGCCAGCTGGACTAATATGTGTATCAGTCTGGTGAAGTGCTGAAAGACCTCGATTTCATGGGCAGGGCTAAGAGGGTTAGCCTCATCAGGGTAGAACCAATCAGATAACTATGAATGCAATGAAGCGCTCTGTATTTTTCGTGTTATTTTTCAATTTGTAGTCCAAGAAACATTTCATGCCATTGAAGAAACTCTTTAGTGAACAATTTCTGACAGTTTTGCCTAAAAAATGTGAGGATAAAGCTTTGCTCTCTATGATGTTCGTAAGGAGGGCTACACCAACGGGGCCACTGTTCTCTCGCCTTAAAATAATTGAATTTGGGAGATTTTTTAAATAATTCTCAGCCACTTGCAATTGAAAGGAGACTCTAGGGTGAACCACAGAGGGACTAACATTGCCTGGGAAAAGGTGGAAAGTTAGCTGGAGAGAAAACCATTTTCTATTGGTTTCACATTGGCCAGCTCCAATCCACTCAGTCAGTTTTGTGGTTGTTCTTCCAGCTCCATACTAGTTTTATTGGTGACTGTCTGGCAGCCGGTCTTGTTGGGATTGAGGAGAGACAAAAAACAGCCCGCTGCTCACTGACGGCCCATGGGAGAGGTCAGCTTTATGAGTCTGTCAGCAGAAAATGACATTGAGTCCTCATAAGAAACCAGCACCTCTACCTGTTGATGCGACACTGCGCTGCAGGTTTCTCTGTGCATTAAGGAAGACTGACCACATGTCAAAAAACCCAACACAATGCTGATCATTTCTTCAGTGGACCTCAAAGGCAGGGTTGTAGGGTTGACATTCAGACAGGTGGTTATTAGACGTTTCACAAAGGTGTACAGATGAGCATAAAAGTGGGTTAAACTTACCTGTTGGGAGCGAACCTGTTAGGTTTGACTAGGTTTTGTTTGTAAAAGTATTAAACGGATCAGCTCTACACCCTAAACTGAGATGAATCATGGTTTCCTCCACATATTGATATAAAGGGAGGGATCCAACTCTGACTCAGTCAACAGAAACACACATTTCATTTACCTCAAAGTGTTCATGAATGAATCACTTCCACACGTCGATGGCCGAGCTTACCAAGAGGGAAAACCTCAGCGTGCCTGAGACCTTATTTGACCATTAGGTGAGTAAACATCGTGCAGGATTTACAGAAGGAACCTTGCAGCTGTAAACAGGGTGTGAAGTAAAAGAATTTTGTCTGGATGCTGAGAATTAACCTCCGAGTGTTTCACAACCCGACAGTGTGGCGGCTGTCGGGTTGAGAAAGAAGGAGCTAATCAGATTAGTGTCTAATTGGAGCAACAGCAGACTCTGACCTCATGAGCCAGACTGAAGTTAATCAACACATATAAAGAAATCACTCTGATAGGTCAGCAACATTTCTAACACTGACACACAAAATCTAAATCCAGGGGGTCTCATTGCAAAAACTGAAGCATTCCAGTCCTGACTGACTCTACTAAACTCCCATTCCACCTCATTCAGAAACAGCTCTTTAAAGGCTGCACTCCAACAGCCAATCACCTGCCAGGAAGCTCCTGCAGCATTTAGTTTGTGTTTGCTGATACAATCCCAGCCACACTGCCAGTGTTGTCTGATAATCAGACGCGTCTCAGGTAAACGGTTATTAGAAGCAGCGAGACGACAGAGACAGGCTGAAACGCTCAACGACTAGAGCAGAATAAGTACCAGATCAGAGGAAAGGCCTAGAAAGACAAATCAGTGGAGTTAAGCTTAAGGCTCCAGTGAGAAACCCAAACAGGAGTTACACAGCAGAGGTAGAAAGGGGCTTATAAAAGGAAATTAGGAGGCAGAGATTTCCTGCTTCTCTTTCGCCAAACTGGTTCTTAGGCAAGAACTTTGGATCTAGTCCACAACTAATTACTGTAAAGGATAGGCAGGAACTCCCTAATATATGAATTGTCTTTTTTATTTTAAATGTCACAGCAGTATGTTGATTAATTATTTTCTGTAAGAAACGTTTTTAGTAATAAGCATCTATAACTGTAAAAAAGCCCATTTATGTCACTCATTTCTGCGCTAGAAGGTGCAGAAATTAGTCTAAAACTGAATTGTCGATATCAGAACATAGCATTTGCAATCAGTAACCAACTGTTAGGGTAGGAGAAGGAAGTGCTTGGTTTGGGGAAGCTTTGCTTCGAAAATTATGTACTTTGGCAACAAAGATGAATGCACCAAAAATTAACCAAGCTTTAGACATCCATATGATTCATTAAGAAAAAAATTGGAATTTTGTGGAGGGACGTCCTTTAAGCGGAACTGGACCCTGCAACGTAATACATGACCCAAAACGTGCTGAATACTGTATATCCACAAAGTACAAGAGAACAATGAAAACTACTGGGCAAGGTCAGAGTCCAGATCTTAAACTCTAAGGGCCGGATCTATCAAAGGTTTGCGTGTATAAAAACGTGAGCTATTTCACTGCGCACGCTAAAAAATGTACAAACTGATCTATCAACAGCGTGCTAAAAGGATTTGGTCTTTAAAACGTGCTAAATAGCGCCTCTTATCCATTTAGTACTTTTTCTGCAATGAATATGCAATATGGGGCGTTTACACGCAAAAGTGCGTCTTGTGGGAGGAGAACATGTAAATATATTAATTTAGCACTCGCAAAGTGATTTATCAAACCTAAAAAAAATTTTGCTAACGGTATCTGACTCTATATTTAACACGTTTCAAAAGAAGGTGCAAATGGTCTGTATGCGTAATTGCGCACAAATGGCAGCGGTTATTGTCGCAAGAAGGAGACATGGAAATGAAGCAATGAGACGCAGAGAAGGCATTTTTTCACTCCGTGAGAATGTTTTTGGAATGAACGAGGAAACGATCATCAAAACATGTCGTTTATCCAGCATTGCCATTTTGGAGCTGTTGGGGGAACTCCGAATGGATTTGGAGCCAGCCACAAGGAGGACCTACGCAATACCAGATATCACAAAACTCCTTGCAACGTTGCACTTTTTTGCATCTGGGTCATTCCTGCGTACGGTTGCAGCGAGAGCTGGGATCTCCCAATCTCGTTTTTCAGAAGTGCTGTCCGACGGGGTTGGGGTTCTCCCCCTGCGCCTGTGGAGCAACATGCCAATGCTGCGGGGATGCGTAATCTCATCCACACTCACTTCTTGTGAGCCATTTGGTATGTGCATTTTTCTACAGGCCAATACAAAACACCTGTTTTTTTGTTGTTTTTTTTTTTTTTTTACTGCAGTGAAGTAGAAATTCAGCCACATACCACCTTAGGGAATAAAGGTTGCCAAAGTTTTTTCTTTATATCACTGTAAGATTTAAATTTCTTAATGCACTAGTTTGTAGAAACTACAAACTTCTTTGCCGCAAACGCGCAAAACCATCATTTAAATAGGGCGTCTCCAACAGTTTTGCACCTGCCACCAGTTACGCAATCGCTCTTGTTAAATCACCCGCAAACCATGGTTCAGCCCCTCGCGCGAAATTCCAGTTTGCGAGCGCAAATTACTGCACGCAAAATTGGATCTTGATAAATCCGGCCCTAAGATGCTGTGGATTTTTATTAAACAGGCTGGACCAATCACATTGTGGGAGTGGGGACGTAACGATGCAAGATGCAAGAATTACCCATAATGCAGCAGCCCTTTTTTGCTAGAATAACATCATGTTGGTGACCGCCACGAAGCAATGATAAATAAGGGAAATGGTGCCGGCCAGGAGCCCCGCTTCAAGGGGAAATGTTTGATCCTGGAAATTGCCTTATTATTGAACGTTAACTCCTGTCTGAAAAAACAAAACAAAAAAATTCAGTGGTCCTTGTGCTGCAGATAGAAAAGAAGTATTTTCTAGCACATGGTAACAGTAGGAGGAGATCCCAGAAAACCCCAGAGGAGGTGAGCAAAGAAGCACTAGAATGATAGTCTGCACCCTGTTTGGTTCATTTTTTTAATTATTGATAATTTATTTATATAATACACGATTTAAACATTAACTATAGCTTTAGATTATTAAAGGCACAGTTAAGACATTAAATGTTACATTAAATATTTAAAAATGCACTTTAAATCAGTTAAGTAATTCAGTGTCATAAAAAATTATATTTATTATTATTTATTCTTGTTAAAGGTTTATAAAAGTGTCAACCTGTGACCACAAAAATAACAGTAATACAGACCAGCGACCCCTAAAATTACATATAGTTAATTTACTTTAGATTTATTTATACATATAGAGTGATTATTTATGATTAAATTAATATATTTGATTATTTTATTATGTTACATTAAAGTTTGATTGATTATTGGGACATTTAACTTCTAGTAGGTAGCAGTGTTGTGGTCAAGACCACCTAACCCGAGACCAAGACAAGACCAAGACCAAAGTGTATCGAGACCGAGACAAGACCAAGACTTTTAGGGTCAGAGACCAAGTCAAGACCAAGACCGAGGAAAGTCGAGACGATCAAAATTGTATTTTCTCTGCCGTTCATGAACAGTACATACATTTATGTTGTTTTTAAATGTGCTATTTCAAAACAGTGTGCAAAATTCTGTAAAATGTGTATCCATCCATAAAATGTTTTTTCTCTTTCATATACAGATTAAAGCTTCACTGCATTTACCAGTGAGACAGGTTATTGCTTGGATTTGAATCCAAGCATCCAATAAAAAGAAGGATCTTAAAGAAACTGATAATATTCTGATGATTAGTGTTATTTCCAAAGTTGTGGTCTTGACCGGTCTTGAAATAAAATTCAGAGTCCTCAGCAACCGAGACCGAGACAGGACCAAGACCAAATGCGGTCAAGTCTGAGATGAGACCGAGACCATCAAAAAATGGTCTCGAGACCGGTCTTGAGACCAAGACCGATCTCGAGTACTACAACACTGGTAGGTAGTAGGTACCTACTACCTACCCTTTCAGCCCATACTACCTACTACCGTAGGTAGTATGGGCTGAAAGTACAAGGCCTCCTGTATCATGCAGGAAGATAATAAAAACTTGTACTTTAGAGAAAAAAGGGTTTTTCTTTTGTATAAATCATAACGTGGAACCTGAACCCCAGCACATTTGACCTGATTGAGTGATGCTTTGGCAGCACTCTCTGTTTTCTAAGACAGAAGATTAAACAAACTGCAGAACCCAGAGTTTCTTCTACTATTGAAATCTAGGAAACACTTTTAATGATTTTATAAGTTTCTTTGATAAAGTTTACTTAACAATTTTAAAAGAAACACCTTCCTGGTTTGATAAGTAATCGAAAAAGTATATATATATTTTTTTTCATTAGCCTTATCTCTTAGAATAGAAAGGTGAACAAGAGAGTGAAGGTGAGTCATACAGTCTTCCTCGGCACGTAGAATTGTAAAGGTTAGAGAGAAATCAGTCGATCCGCTGGTTTTTAAGACTCACAGAAGCAGAAACACCAGAACCGGTTTGGACAAGCTGAGACACGAGAGTGCAACATCTGGGAGGGGGGCTGATCGCTGATATAAGAGGAAAAATCATGCAGCTATTTGGAAATATGGTACAAGGGAGTGAAGCTAAAAAATAAAAATAAAAGTTGGCTCTTTGCACAACTTATACTGTATTTTAAATGTTCTTAACAATAGATTTATAATGTTTTAAGGCTAAAAAAATCATTTAAAATTTCTCATTTCTCTGCAACTTCAAAAGCTACAGTGAAGCTTCATCTCTCTTTAAATTTCCCTTTACTAAAGCCGACTCTGATAATACACAAACTTAACGATATGTATTTTGGATAACTTTTTCATGGCAACCAGTTTTACCTAAACTTTGCTTTCCATTGACCTAATTTTTTGCATCATTTGATGTACATATAGTCAGAAAAAATAGTAGAAATTGCATAACAGCAGACTAAAGTTGTCTTACAGCAGGGATTAGGTTGATATTAATGTGTTGGGTCTATGCAATACATGAGGTTAACTTATGGTTATCTATGATGAGCACCAGCCTACAGTGTAAATGGATTAATTTTATGACCTGATGATAATAACGATGCTACAAGCTACAGCACAGCACTGAGTCAGCACCACCACAGGTGCAGCGGTGCGAACAGGTCAGCGGGGTCACGGATCTGTCTGTGTGAGACCGTCCATCTCTCGACATCAACGAACCTGACTGTTTCCCACACTGGATTATAGCTAACCCTCCTTCTACCAACACTGCCCAGAGCTGTTGGTTTAGCGACCGTCGCCATGTCTGAGAATGTGCAGGGATGTTGAGGGGAGCAGGAATGTGGCGCTGAGCCCCTCAGACTGGCAGAATCCCTAAAGTCGGAGACACAAGGCAGAATCTCATCATAGTTGTAAATGCTTCAGTTTGGTCTGAAAAGCAAAGACGATACGATCTTGTTGATCTGAATCATTTCCATTTCACGAGCCACATAAATCCTTTGAGTGTTCCAAGCTGTTAATCCACTCACACAAGACAAATTTAGGGTGAACCTTTGTCCTTCCTTCAGGGTTTGACTAGTGTGTGTGGACCAAAACAACCCGGCTTTATTCATTGTTCCAAGTCTCAGCAGAAACACGCCTGTAAGGTTTTTATTTTTATGATCTAAATTAAGCCTTTTTTTTTTCAGGTGGAACGGATGAACTCCTTCCTGAAAACTCCTTCAAGGGATCAAATTATAATTTCGGTAACATCGGCCTGGCTCTCTACAGTGGCCTGTTTGCCTACGGTGGCTGGTGAGTCCAAAAATCAATTCAAGCATCATCAGTTTACAGACATGTAGAATCCTGATTCCAATGCACAACGCAGCTTAAGTGGGAATACGCAAAAAACTCTGATGTATTTTCACTTGTTTTAGGAAGTAAGAAAGCAGCTCTGCTAAGAACTTTGCCTCTCAGCTTTACCTCACAATTAGATAAATATTTAGTGTTGAAACAGGTGACAGAAAAGAGAGACTTTGTGCATCTGAATGAGCTTACTTACACCTTTATGCTCTCAACTCAATCAGCATTTAACTTAATGAGGCAAGCCCATATAGAACTTTATAAACATCTGGGAAATCAAACGCAGGAATATAAATCCGCAGCTTCTCCTTTCCTCTATAAATCCATCAGTGATTCAATTCCATCGTCTTACCAAGTGAATCTAACAAAATCTAATCTTCACTTTTTTTATTTGGTCTAAAAGGTTCTAGTTTATCTAACACGTGTCTCTCTTAATTACAGGAACTACTTGAACTTTGTTACAGAAGAAATGATCGAACCTTACAAGTAGGTATCTGATTGGTGAGAACGTGTGACAGATAAAAGGCGGCAGCTGCAGCATAACTTTC
Organism: Cyprinodon tularosa; assembly: GCF_016077235.1. Taxonomy (NCBI): domain Eukaryota; kingdom Metazoa; phylum Chordata; class Actinopteri; order Cyprinodontiformes; family Cyprinodontidae; genus Cyprinodon; species Cyprinodon tularosa. Next base: position 1,179,356 of record NW_024038997.1, on the reverse strand, counting down.
CTAACCACTGACGGTCTGCTCTCTGTGTGTCATTCAGAAACCTTCCCCGAGCCATCATCATTTCTTTGCCCATTGTCACAGTTGTGTATGTCCTCACCAACCTCGCCTATTTTACTACGCTCTCCCCCGACGAGATGCTCAACTCAGAGGCTGTCGCTGTGGTGAGTTGCAGAAATGTCACAAGTCCTTCCTATTATTAAGGACAAACTTCACACAGTGATGATTTTATGAATCGGTTTGGTTGGTTTCAGCTCCATCATATTCTCAAAGAGATTAGATGCCGAAGTGGTCTGCTATCAGATTCCAAAACACAGAAGCATACGGTTTATTTTTGCAACAGCAGTGCTACCAGCAGCCTTCAGGGGCACTAAAACTGGAAGTTACAGGTCTAGCTCCCCCTAGTGGCAAAATGTTACTCATATTTAACCTTCAGCCTTTTTTGTTCTACAAATATGACCTGACAAAAATCATATTTTGGATGATATTACATTTATATTTTGGCACATGCAAGTTAAGCATGTGTTGTAAACAAAAAAGCAGTGCTGCATATGATCAAGTCAGACTGAAGGCTGTGGCTAGGCTAATGCTAACTAAGTTAGCTATCAACTGCTTACTATGATATTAATAACAGGCTGTAATCCAAATACTTTTATTTTCAACACATACACACAAACTGTGCTAAAATTTCAGCATATATAAACATTCATTTTCATAACACAAAATATCTCGTCAGTAAAACCAGAAGGAGACATTGAGCACCTCTGTTGGGCGTCTGATGAAACTGGCTACCAGACAACACTCTTCGTTCTCGCACTTCCTCACATTATTTGGTGATTGAGCATTAACATACGTTTTATACATTCGTAGGATCAAATATCTGCTGTATTGCAGGTTCATTCAGAGGAGTTTCACAATTAGCAGATTAATTACAGCTCCTCAATCTGAATATAAAGGATGGGTTACTCCCTCCTCCACCTAACGGAGAAAACTTAGCTCTTATACTGTGTATATTTGCCTTGCAGGACTTTGGAAACTATTACCTGGGCCCCATGGCATGGATCATCCCCGTCTTTGTGGGTCTGTCGTGCTTTGGATCAGTAAACGGCTCTCTCTTCACATCATCCAGGTAACACATGACTTTTTAACTACGGTGATGCAGAACACCTGATAGATGGCATGAGCGGTTCGGCTCACTTATCTTCTCTCCCTGACAGGTTATTCTTCGTGGGCTCCCGGGAGGGTCACCTGCCCAGCCTGCTATCCATGATCCATCCCTCGCTGCTCACGCCGCTGCCATCACTTATCTTCACAGTGCGTTCTTTTTACTATTAGCTGATTTAAACATGGATTACATTAATAAGAGCGGAACACATCTGAGTGATGTTTAAATCAGCAAACTGACGCGTTTCTGCAAAGGGTCTTTTTAGGTCACCTCACTGATTTAATAGATTAATGAAACCATGCAGAAAGTTTTTATATAGAACATTTATTCTAACTTTTAGCTGTTAATGTTGGCATCTTAGAGCTAAATCTGTCTTTTTTTAAATCCTCTTAGTGCTGAATAACCCTGCTGCCTGTTTTTCTCCCTGCAGTGTTTGATGACGCTGCTCTATGCCTTCTCCGATGACATCTTCTCCGTCATCAACTTCTTCAGCTTCTTCAACTGGCTCTGCATCGCCATGGCGATTATCGGCATGATGTGGCTCCGCTACAAGAAGCCTGAGCTGGAGCGGCCGATTAAAGTGAGTCAAAGCAGATTGTTTGGGAGGAGCATCGCCCTGTTTGTTTCTGAAGAAGTAGTCGTTCTGTTCTGGATTTTATTCGGATCATTTGGTGTTTGCTGCACAGGGCAGACTCATTGGTGGACTCAGCTGCTGGCTGGTTACTGGTCATAAAATGTCTTTGGTTCAGATCCCCCAGTGTCGGATTCTTCTTTGTCCCATGCGACAAAGATTCAGTCAGATTCCCTCGACTGAATCTGGATTCTGATCAAATAGCAGAAATGAAGCAGGAATCCTATCAGCTGGGGCTGATGTCTGCAGGGTGGCTGTAAGTGTCTGCCTGCTGAGACTTTCTGAAAAGTGTGAGTAAAGAAAGCATTGGGTGGCTGCTTTCACTGCTCCCTGGCATGATGTTGGATGTCGGAGAAATACAAAGAGGCTGATGGAGGGACAGTGCATCCTCTCACTGTTTTCTTTCACTGTCACATTCCTGCTGCTCAGCTGATTCCCTGTTGGACTGCTGAAAATGAATCCTGCCGGAGATGATTAACGTGTGGACGTTCGGCCTGCATGGACTTTTTTTACAGAATGAGAGCACTGGGTGTCCTGTTCTAAAACCTTTGAAATCAGTCTGCTACTCCCTGTTGAACTTTTTCGTTTCATACAGAGCAGCCTGCTGTTGTTACATTTTTATTTCCTTCCAAGCAGCCGCTTTCTAGTGGATGTTGTAGATCTCCTGTTGGTTATGTTCATCTGAGAAGCACCGTCCCAAACAGGCTGAGCGTGATTGGTGAAAGAAATGTCTTTTTTTTAAGGACATTTTCTTCTTGCTGCTTCTAAGAACACGGATTTGCTCTTATCAAGATTTTTTTGTGTTTGTGCTTATTTCTTTTTCTCTGAAGGGTTACAGTCTTATTAACTTATTAATTACCATCTATCCATCCATCCATCCATCCATCCATCCATCCATCAATTGATCAATCATTCCATCCATCCATCCATCCATCCATCCATCCATCCATCCATCATTCCATCCATCCATCCATCCATCCATCCATCCATCCATCCATCCATCCATCCATCCATCCATCCATCCATCATCCATCGACCCATCCATCCATCCATCCATCCATCCATCCATCCATCCATCCATCGACCCATCCATCCATCCATCCATCCATCCATCCATCCATCCATCCATCCATCCATCCATCAGGGGTTTCCATCAATTGATCCATCATCCCATCAATTGATCAATCATTCCATCCATCCATCCATCCATCCATCCATCCATCCATCCATCCATCCATCCATCCATCCATCCATCCATCCATCCATCCATCCAGTGTCTTGAACACCGTCTCTTTTTGCTCTCCGCAGGTCAACATCCTGCTGCCTATTAGTTTCGTGCTCGCCTGCCTTTTCCTCATCATCGTGTCTTTCTGGAAGACGCCTAAAGAATGCGGAATTGGCTTTGGCATCATCGCCACCGGACTGCCCGTTTACTTCATCGGCGTTTGGTGGCAGAACAAGCCCAAGTGGATGATGCGAGCCATCTGTGAGTGAAAACTCTCCTTTTTTATTGATAAAAAGTATTTAAACCAAAGTGTCTTTGATCGAATAACTTATTGGCTAAATTTTCTCCCACATCTTTTGACCTTAAGGTTTCTGTCTTCCAGCACTGACTATGCATTCCATTTCCTTTGACTAAACTATATTTTTCACATTCTTTGAATAAGAAAATCTAAAAAAATCCCAATTAATGTGATGCATGACCTGAAACATCATTTCCAGATGGTTTTGGTGATTTCAGTGACTTCACTCAGTGGAGATCATAAAACTAGACTTCCTGCTTTTACCATATCACTGCCGCATCAATGAGGCAGTTTATCTGCAGGAATCAGAATATGGAGAAATAGTTTTTCATATCAATTGTTCATGAATCAATTAATATTTGATTAATATTAATTTTTTTCAATAAACATTTTCAAATTGGGTTAAGAATAATTAAAATAATTCAAATAGATTTAGTAAATCTAAATATTTTTCTAAAAATATAGCAACATTCTCAAAGTTTTTAATTTCTGTGTATTCTATCATTCTAACATATGAAAAGTTTTCGGTTTACTGGAAGGATGTTACTTTAACTAGATTTTTTTTTTTCCTTGCTTTGTTTATTTATTTTAACTCTGAGTTATTTAATCTGAACAAAAAAGAATATTTTATTGCTTTATTGGTTTAACAATGATGTACTGTTAAACTGATATGACACAATTTCCCAAAATAATTAAATGTTTAAACTAAACATTAAGGGAACTAAAATCAAATTTGAAATGACTTTTTGTCTTGATTGACTGTTATTTTATTTATTCATCAATAAATTTTGATTCTTTATTTAATGTCCTGACTAATCTCAATAATGGAGTTAGAACTCCCCCAAAAAACTTTATTATGTTGTCTTGACGGTTCTTTGTTGAAACATTTCTTTTTTCCTCCAAGAAACGTCTTCAGTCTGTGAAATTACAGTTAAACTTTTCAAAAGAATCTTTTGCATCATGGATCACTTGAAAACGGTGACCAACAGCCTAACGACCAATCATTAGTGCTGTAATGAACGTTTATTGCTCCCAGAGGGCTGAGTCATGCTCACAATAACAGTATTGTAAGAGGGGGACAATTGGACCTGAAGACCTTCATCCCATTTAAAGATGGATGGTTTCTCTTCCTTTACTCATCTCTCTAGGCAGTGTTCCTCCCTACACAGGATGAGAAAATCTGCTCCAGACTTAAGAAGTGTCATAATGGGCTTTAAAGATCTGACCCACATGCAAAGAACCACTCAGAGACCAAGGGTAAAAGTTAACCGGTTTATTGTGGGTAAGCAAAAACACAGATGGAGAGATATTCTGCTGGGTAATACTGTTGAACCTCAGCGGACTGGTGAACCGGAAACTCTCAAGGGGAGATCACAATGATCAGTTCAGGGACCGTGGGAAAAAGATCGAGGCTTCTATATTGCTTGAGAGGCACTCACGTTTTGGGGGGCTCTTGGTTATTCCTTGGATCCAGTTTGTGGGATCAAATCCAGAGAAGAAGGGACTCATTCGAGAGCGGACAGGCAGACTAACGTTGGACCCAGAGGAGTAAAGGAGCGGACTGTCACCTGGTTTTCCAGAGGTGGATGTGTGGAGGTTTCCCCTTGCTCAGTGTGACTCAGATCAGTGTTTCAGGAAGGCTTCCTGCCAAAGAACAAAGACAAAAACAAGCTTAGACTCAGAGAGACTAGACTAAGGTTAGACTCTGCTAATCTCAGTATGGCTAGAGTAACCAATAGTGGCAAACACTCTTGCGTCGAGGTAGTGACAGCCCGCTGCTCAAATACTCCTCTGGTAATAACCCATTGAGCCGCAAGTGTGCAAGGAGGCCCACGAGGACAGGGCACCATCTGGTGATGGAGAGAAGAAGAACACAAAAACAACCCACACAAACTGGAATCCTAACAAGAAATTTGTTGAAAACATGAAATGTTCCAAAAATGGACCCGTCAAAAAGATTCAACTTATTTTTTTTTTCAGGTTCTTTATGTTGGTTATTAATAATAATCATAATTACATGCATCATCAGGGTAAATAAATTATAGATTTTTGCTACTTTTAATTGAAGTGAACTAATCTAATGGTTAAAACCCTTTATAGGGCAAGTTAACGTTTTTTAATCACGTGCATACCCCTTATAAATGGAGTCAAAAGTTGTCAATAATATAACAAACAAACTGTCTTTCTGTGTGTTTGCAGACAAGACCACTGCCTGGTTTCAGAAGGTAATGGAGGTGGTGCCTCAGGAGTCCTAAATGGCCGTCAGCCTTGATTCACCTCTACAGAAAGCGTCTGAAGTGACCTCTGGGCTCCGACATGAGAGCAGATGAAGTTTGACCTCCATTGACGTCTCTAACCCCACTCTGTCCCACGCTAACACACACATTCTCTCACACGTGTGCAGACTGCTGATCAGGACAGTGTCGTCAGCGTTATGTTTGCATTGTTCCTCAGCTGATCTGTTGTTTTTATGTGCTTTTATTCGCGACCATTTTAAGCTCTTGTTGCGCATCAACTCTTTTATGAAATCCGTTTCTTGTTTTTGTTTAGATGTTTTCAGTTTTTAGTTTAGAGACGTTAGAAGCAAATGTTTGAGTTTTAAGCCATCACTTCTTTGTCGTCTTGCTGCTGAGCGTCTGTTGGTCACCATGATGCTCCTGACCTCTGGACTCACTGTGACGGATCGAAGCCTAATGGAGCCCGATCCATCATCTGTGTTGCTATAAATGTGAGCTTTCGCTTTCATGCAGGTCCGCATAATGTGCCAGCTTGTTATCACCTCATGGGTTGTTGTTTTTTTTTTAATCTGAAGCGATCAGATGTTTTTCCGTTCAAAAGCAGCGACTCTCTGACATGCCGTCTCGTTAGGGTTGTTTATTTGAGGTCGTTGGCCAGATGTTATCTGTGGGGATCAATGCGCTCAACCCAATAAAGGTAGCGTCTCAGGCTGCGTCATTAAGTGTTGGGCTGGCATAGGGGGCCAAAAGCAGGTATGTGTGTTGTCTGTATGAGTGTTGGAGTGGGGGAGGGGGCGTGGCTGTGAGATGAATCCGACTCTTTTGAAATTTTTCATGAAACTGACCAAGTTTTCTTATGAGTTTTGTTCTGTTTTAGTTCAAATCCAGGCCTTTGCACACTCCTCTGTATTTGTTGTTGAATATGAACTTTTATCGTACCCTACAAATATATATGTGGGTTTCATTCCAAGCAGCCAGAGCAGGAATTCTTGAGTAGTAGTTTTCTCTCTGAGGTTCTTCCAACGGTTTTTTTTTTAATTTTGCTTCTTTTTCACTAATCTTTCTTATTTAAAATATCAATTCTGCTTTACTTTTTGCAAAACCACTTAGATGTTATGTTTTGCATGTGCAGTGCTTTAGATTTGCCTTTTTCTTTCATTAGCCAAAAATGAAAATGTAGCTCTTTTCAGTTTATTTCCTTAGGAACCTCCAAATCCCAGACGAAGTGTCGGTTTTGAGCTTCTTAACTCTGACCCATGAGACATTCACAGGCTTGACTCAGGCAGCAACTTTAGGGGCATTGCTACATCAGTCTTTCCTTCCATTTGTTATGTGAAATCTTTTGAAAAATACCAAAGATGACATGAAAAGCAGGCAGGGTCCAGAAAGAAACATGGAAAGCTGAAGGAAACCTGGAGAACCACTAATTAACAATTTCTGACTGCTAAAAAGCTAACTTTGCATATTGATCTGTATTTTGGGGTTTTACATTTAGACACTGAATATTGTCTTCCGTTTTTGACACTGGAGTAAGTTTATCCTATGTTTTTATTTTTATATATTACATATCTAAGAGTTACTGGGCTACCTTAGTACCTACCAACTAACTAAGTTTTTGTTTTTGGCTGATTTGTTTTTCCATCCTTTTTATACCTGATTAGATCCGGTTAATTGGTGCCACATTTGTAAGAACAAATGCATTTTTGGGGGGTTTAGCAGCGGTGTTGCCAAAATGCCTCTCTGCCAAACAGAGAGGCATTTTTTCAAATAAGATTGCAGGATTGGCAGAGTTTTTTTTTTTTTTTTTGCAAATGCTGGTTGAGGAACAAGAGGCCTTTATTAATGATTGACCGACATGTAGTATGTTTCTCCTAAGCACTGCCAAGGCAAGGTTTGTTTCTTTAAACTAAAGTTACCCAACAAAAGACAGGGAGCAGCAAAAACTTTCAACCTACAAACATGTTTTTCTTACAAACGTAGCACCAAAAAAAAGGATTTTTGTTGAAAACAGATTCATTGCCAAGAAGCATCACTGCAAACAAAGAACTAATCAACCATTCAGACAATTTCTGAATTTTCGGGCTCAGTTTGTCTTTAAACATTCAGATCCAAACCTAAAAGTAATCCGATTCACTTTGTTTCCAGCACAATGCACTTTGTATTAAAAGATATTTAGCAACAAATTAAGTAGAGGTTGGATCCTTTAAATTGATATAAACATAAGGGGGTGGAGGGTTTGCTGTTTCACTTTATTGTCTCCTTTTTGAAGTTATTTTCAGCTCAGTATTAACTTATTATGAATTTGAATTATACCTAAAAATACAGAGCTTGTGTGCAAAGGCCTTTAAAGTATTTGTTGGTTGAAATGTCACAGAAGAGTTTTTAGTTTTAGATTCGTCAAAGTGCCCAACGAGCCCAGTTTCAGATCACACAAGTGTTAGTTTTTTAACTCTTTATTCTCATGTTTCTGTCTTATTTCACAGTTACTTTCATAGCTGTTTTATTATTATAATTAACTGCGAGCCCCTCCTGCCCAAAGGTGCATAAAGTGTCACCGTAGAGGAAACAGGAGGCTTTAACGAGTCTTAGTGGTAGAAAACCTTCCTAACACTCCAGCCTTTGTAAAAGACGTTGGCAAACTAACCTAATCTGAAAGACTGTAGAAATGTTTATTTATTTATTTTTTTTAGATTGCTTTTATTGTTGTTAGTCCCTCTGATTTGTTTACAGGGCATTTTGTGAGAAGTGCTTTACAATAAATTCCATTTTTTCCACTTTTTATGTATTTTTCTTTGCTTTTCGAGTCTTCTGTTTCCTTTTAATTTGATTGATTAATATTATCTGAATCCTTCTAATTACAGCTTTTTTCCTAAGCACTAAATAAAAAGATAAAACTAGCTTTTTCTCCTGGTTGGAATGTTTATGAAAAATTTTTATAAAATCACATTAGCTGTCAGTTTGTGAATCACAACTTATTGTGCAAACATCACCATGTCCAATGTCCAAATCTCCATTTGAAGGGCAGTAATTATTGTCTAACATATTCCTAGTCTTGAAGGTTTTTTCACGCCAATATAATTTTTATACAGTTGGACCGAGTCACTGCAGAAATGTAATAATGTGATCCAAAATGGAAGCACAGCTGCAAAAAAACAATATTATTGCCATGGCAAAATTAGGCAGTCCTTTGCAATAAAGAAAGCGCTTCCTCATCTATGGCCATTCTGATGATGATCCAGTTTAGACCAGGGTTCAGTTCTCAGACACATTTTCATCCAGGAATACTTGATATCGAGAAATTCATGATCGAAAAATACCTTCCAGCCCAAACCATCAGCCTTCCACCACCAAGCCAGACAGTTGGCAGCCATTTTTAAATGTGTTCCAAATGGGAGTAATCTTTCTCTCTGTTAAATAATGAACTTCAAATCATTAAATATAATTCCTTACTTTACTTTGTTCAAATCAGCTCTTAGAACTCTGAGTTTGGTTTTTATCCTTCAGAATCTTGGATGGAAAGCTGAACTGATCCAGACTCCTCAGCTTCTTCTGCTCTACAGTTCAGAAACTCTGATGATAAAAGCTTTAGATAGTTAAAGGATTTCATATGGATACCCATGTTTATTTTATTGAGTGAAACCCCCCCCCACAATGATCACACCTGAAGTCAGGTTGTAAAGGATGATGCACTTCTAACAATGGCTCGGTTTGATTTCTTCAAAGCAATTTTTAAATCTCTTTGGATTTTAAATCTCAACCCAATAATTCTTAAAGCTTAATTTAAATATAGATCCTTCAAAAAGTTTTCATATATCTTCAACCTTCCACATTTTTTAACATGGAGATATTTTCCCCCATAACAAGTGTGAAAGGTGTGGCATGGATTTGTACACTGCCTCCACTGAGACGGATGAAATACGGTCTCAGGGGAGGAAGTATTTCATCTTTCCAGCTTCGCTGTTATGTTCTGTGTTGTTCCATCAGCTGCTGCTGCAGAAAGAAACAATGTAAACATGAGATTCTAAACACTTTTGCAGCCTAAATGCTTTTAATGTCACTATTTTAGAGGAAATGACAGTTTAATGGAGGAAATTTGGATCAAACTGTTTTTGTTTCAAACTGCAGGCTGAAAGTGACGATGAATTTTCTTTCTTCTGTTTAAGGTGCCTTTTTCACATCTTGCCAAGAACAACAGATGCAAACTAGTCTTTTGGCAAACTCCATTATATTTTACAGTTCTACTGTTAATTAATTTACAATGTCCTTTAACAATACATTGAATTAAGATCAAGTTTAAAGCTGGCTCCTAGAAACAACACAGGATCATCCTCTTGGTTTAAGAGCCACCATATAGAGTACCTCAAAGATTCATAGGTCAGAGGCTGAAATTATTTAAATAATTCTCTCTAAAAATTGTCAACTGAGGATGAAAAAAAAAAAGTTGAAAAACCTTTAAATATTATCATATCACAATAAAAGCCAATCTGCTTGGTGATTAGGGATGGCTCATGTTATGCCATTTGTCCTGAACACCACAATGATGTTTGCTTTGCTATCATGTTCTGACCTAAAAAAGGTTCTGAGCTTTCAAATATTATTCTTTTTTTCTTCTAAACAATAAAGATCATTATGATAAAAAAAAAAAAAAACATAACTTTGATGCTGATTGTAATTCTAATCGTATCATTGTACTGTAGCTGTTTTTCTTCTAATCTGCAATTACTGGGTGTTTCTCGATGCATTTAAATGTGTTCAGAAAAGGTATGCAGAATCTTTGCATTTACCAGAAACTGGCAGCTGTCTGTCAGATGGAAGCTGCAGACTCAAAACTGTTTGGTTAATTGCTGTTTTGTTTTTCTGTTAGCAATGCATCATAATCTCTTCCTTGGGCTCTTTAGTGCAGAAGAGAACTCTTTCTGCTACATAGAATCAGAACTAAAGACTCTTCTCTGAAGTATTTTTTTTTTCACTCGGCCTTCGAATGCTTTTGTTACAATCCTGCACACAGTAAAGTGCTGATGGTTCAATTCAACAACATCCTCAGCAGTTTTTGAAGTTGTTGGAAATTCCTGCTTCCCACTTGTTCCCTTTCCCAGCTGCAGACACAGAACCTTTGTCCTAAACCTTCATAGAGGAGAACTAGGAGCTGAATAGACTCTGAAACCAATTTGCTTCCACTGGTCATGAATGTCCTTTCAGACTTTTAACTTTTAGTTCAGCAATCCTTGTTTATGCGAAGTTATTATGCAAAACCGAGCTCAGGGAATTATATACTTGGTTAAAGTCATTAGAACTAATCTAGAAATTTCTTTAACAAATATAAATAGATACCCGCTCAAATATATATTTATCCTCACTAATATTTGCTGAGATGTTTTTTTTTTTAGCAAGCTGAACGACAAACACATTCCTTAACAAGCTACTAGCATCATTTGGGCTACATGTTCGGCTGCTCTCAGTGGCAGTTATTTCATTTTTTTATCTGGCTGCTCTGGTAGACGTTCGCCTTTTTGCATGGTCCACACATCTTTAACAGGTTTGGAGTAAGGAGTCACTCCAGGAACTGAATGAAAGAATTGAAACCAGTTTGAGTGTGTGGTTTGGGTTGATTTTCTGTCTGCAAATCCATCTTCCTTTTTCAGCCTTTGAGCTGAATTGAACCTTCTTCATTACTTCCCCCCTCCATCATGAGATACACCATTACACTGCTAGGGGATCAATCCCACAGCATGATGCTACCTATACCATGCTTCACAGCTCAGATGGCTTTCAGTGGGTTTAACTCCTCCAAACAGCTCAATGCTACCTGTAAACTCTTGTCCATAAGGCTTTTGTCTCAATGTTAATAGAATTAAAAGCTTTAACTGACATTATTTTGCATAACATGTAATGAAGAAGATTAGTAATGATGTTAAAAAATAAAAACACAGTCTGTCACAATATATTTGAAAGTGCATGTGGTCTATAGGGAGGGTATTTCATTTTCTTGCAGACCAGTGAGGTTTCATTGACCTGCAGCGTTTGCCAGAAGGCCTCTTTTGAATAAATCGCATATTGATCATTCTTTTACCTATGCTGTTAATCATTAATTAAAGAAGCATATAAAAATTTAAAGAATCTGCTGACATTGATTTATTTGTGTCCCCTTCATGAAGGTGTTCGTTAATGGTGGTAAAATTGTGTTTTTGTAGGATTCATAAAAAAATGGGAGGTTTCTAAAGGTTGCTTTAAGCAAAGTATCAAACGACTTGTTTGAAACCTATTTTTCACGATCCACGATCTTTCTAGTTCAGATAAAAGTCCATGTCGGGAAATAGGGGAAAAGCAGTTATCAAAAGCGGTGGGTTATGAAACTGGATCACTTGATCAAGATTGCCCAGGATTTTATGAGAACTTTGCTTTGATTGATACTCAGCAGATTCAGGTATTTTAGGCCGCTGGATTCAGAGCTGGATTGAGTGAACCTCTCAGCACAGAAGTTAGAGGGGCAGGGCTTAGATTGTGTGACAAAAAAAACATCAGTTTGATCTGTGATGTTCCTGCATGGGATTTGCGGATCCTGATGGAGATCTTGTCCAGGAGAAGATGACCCATGAGGTTTTCCATGTTGACAAGTTTGAAGGTGTCTTCGTCAGCAGTCTCTCTGTCCATGTTAATGTTAAACTGTACTCCAGCTCCTGGTCATTTAGTTGCAACTGTGGGAACAGTTTTGGTTAGATGGAAACTTGGACACAAACATTCAGTCTTGGAACGACCCCTGACCTCATCCCGGTTGAATATTTACTTTGAACAGGATCCATGCCTGGAAACCCTCCAGTTTAAACCAGACAGGGTGGTTCTATGGACAGGATGAACGACACAAAAAGCTAATCTTGTCAAGTACAGTTGACCATCAGAGTCCTTTGTGTTTCTGTGTTAGGAGAAAATCCTCACTGGGTTCCAAAGGTTCACCCAAAACTTTATTTTACAAAAATGTTTAACACTGAATGTTCGTCCTGAAAAAAAGAGCTGTTGGATAACCATACAAAAGTTTATATTTAGACTTAACATATAAACTACTCAGTCTGAAATCTACCTTGATTCACAGAAAGCTCACGTGAAAGGCTGCTGCATGTAAAATGTGGCGCCTCGAGGCATAAAATTCATGTAGTAATCTTAATCGTGTCAAATATTTAAAGCATTCAGTGCAGCAGGGGGTGGTGGGAGTCGGCTAAACCAGGGTCCGCTTATCAGTCTCATGCTACAGCTTAAGAATCCCATTGAACTAAACAGCAGAAAGAAAACATGGCCTTAAGAGTTTCCACAATTTTTTTTATCTGAAAGTTTCAGAGCTGCACAACAGCATGTTTGTGTAGAGAATAAATGTCATATTTAATTTGGCTGTTTAAGAATAGAGCTGCATGGCGGCGCAGTTTGGAGCACTGCTGCCTTGCAGCAAGAATGTTCCTGGTCCGGGTCTTTCTGCATGGAGTTTGCATGTTCTCCCTGTGCATCTTTGGGTTCTCTCCAGGGGCTTTGGCTTTCTCCTACAAAATGATGACTCTTAAGTTAATTGGCATGGTTGTGTGCCTCTGTATTTCCTTGCGATAAACTGGCGACCTGTCCATTATGGATCCCGCCTTTCATAAAAGTTTTTCTGGAGCAAAATCTCGGTTTAACTGAAAAGTTGTTTTTTTTTTCTTTCTGAAAAGATTTAAACCTTTGCTGTTCAGGGCTAAAATGGTCAATTTGTCTGGAAAACACAAATTTAGAAAATGTTGATACCAACTAACAATTGTAATTTCTTTTTTTTTAAGTTCAGTATTTCTGACAAACATTTTCTGCGAACGTTCACATGATCGTGACACTGAATAAGGCACTCCGGGCCTTATTCAGGTCTCATTGTTCCCACACGCTGTCTTGCAGCTGCTGATGAAGGCCGTGTGAGGAAAAGTCCAGATAAAAAGAAACTACAGCACAACAAACCGTCTGTATCTGATGTGGAAGGGGAACATGGCCAGGGGTGCACTCTGATTTTTGCTTCCCTTTGTAAACACACACACAGTTCCACATTTTCGCATGCAGACGCTGGGTGGAGAGGTGGGATCAAACACTTTGCTTTTCTCTATTGTTTTAAAGGTTTACAGAGCATGAGGGGGGAAAATGCTCAGAACAAACAGCTCTTAGCTTTGTTTGATATGTTTACTTTCCTTTTTCCAAAAACTACGAGAGGCATAATCCAAGATTTCCCACAAAACATAAATGTGATTTTATAAAGGTCATTAGATTATGATTGATTTATTCAAATCAGGCATTTTTGTTCTGGTATCAAAATGGGAGGGACCAATGTTCATTATTTTGATATTCATGAACGCATTAAATTAACCTATTCAGGTGAATATCATATATAAAATCCACGGGAGCGATGCCTTTGTAAAAACTTTTTACAAAGGCACAAAGGAGAAAAATGTAACTTTTCATATAAATTTAGCATTTAGCATGGAAATCAAGTTCCAGGAGAAGTGGAGAGGGTCAGAATCTAAGCTCCTGTAAGGTCAGTTATCTGCTGGTCCACTCTGCTTTAATGTCCAAATTCAAACAAGCAAGATGTACTAAAGCAACCTGCACTCACAGAAATATTTCACCCAAATTTTTAAAATTGCGAAATGTTATTCATAACAAATTTCCATTTACTTTTTTACCTCAAACCCATTAAATAAACCTTACATGATGCTAAATTATTAATTCAATATAGCTCATCTAATTAAATATACATCACTGTCAGGTTTATGTATTTTCAATTAATAAAGTATACTTGATCAAAATGAATACTAATGAGTTTAATTATTATCAATGAATAAGTTTTATTTGTTTGAATTACATAATAGTCAGATTACCTTTATGTAATTCAAACAATAAACTTTATGCATTTGAAATAAATACTCTCAAAAGCATTAATTTTGAGTAACTATACTTAATTAATACACCCAATTATTATTTTAAATAGATAAGCTTCTAAATAAGCTGCTAAATGCCCTGCAATAGACTGGCGACTGGCGCCTCTCACCCATTGATAGCTGGAGATAGGCACTGGCACCCCTCACAACCTCAACTGGGATTAAGTGTGACAGAAAATGGATGGAGGGATGGATAAGCTGCAAAATGACTCATCTCCATGTCTTCAAATTTTACTGCAATGATTTTCTGTAGTGCTGGGCGGTATGGCACAAAAATATTATCTCTGTATTTTTAAGTGGTGAATTGCGATATATATGATATTTAGTTCAACATGTTTTTCTTTTCATAAAGTAATAACAAAAAGGCCCCTCTGAATCAAAGCTTGACTCAAATTTTGAACAGGCCCCTTTACTTTTGTCACAATCTTGGCACTGAGGACTGATTTAATGGTTTATTCCATTCACCTGTCTAGCTCCGCCCAGTTTCTCATTACCGTTCATCTGCGTCACCTGCTTCAGTCTCTATTCGACCTGACTGCTCCCAATCATCAGTGTCAGATTATTCGAGCCTTTGGTGAGAGTTCTCTAGAGTACCTGTTTGTGTTATGATTGCCTGATCCTCACCTGTTTTGTCTTCGGATCTTTGAACCTGCCCATTTCTGTTCTGATCTGTTTGCCTGACCTGTCTCTGGATTTCTGCTGGATTTTGCCTGTGAACTGAACCTGGATCTGCCTTGTAACATAGACCAGGATTTCCCTATACCTCTTCGGATCTCTGATCTTCTGGCCTGGACTCCTGTGAACCTCTTTGACTTTGGCTCCTGGAAAGTCCTGCCTTCCTTCTGCTTGTATCTGCTCGTCATCCAGTTCTGCACTCTTCAAGGCTCCGGCTCCTGGACATTTCTGGGTGACTTCTGCCATATTCTTCTGCCAGCCATTCAGCTGGATACCACTCCTTCCTTTGGGCATGGACTGAACTCCAAGACCAGGTTAGTGACTTGCACGTCATAATCATCTTCCGTCAGATTTAAGTGGTCATTAACCTGAGTTTTCCCTTTGCAGAGATCACAACCTAGCTGCTGAATTGAAGATCCAATGTTTCTTAATAAACGCCTATCTGTTTGCTTTCAATTCTGGGTAGTCTGTTCTGAGGATTGATATTTTTAGTTTCTCCTGTAAAATATACGCTTCATTCTGTCGAGGATGCAGGTTTTATAAAAGCTATAATGATGTTAGTCTGTGGGAGATGTAGAAAGAAATTAAAGATGTTACTATTGAGTAAGAAAGTTGTTGCAAATGTCTATGTGGCTATGGTTAAGAGCAGCATACATAAAATGATGAAAAAGGATCACACTTTCTAAAAGGTGAACAAGAGAATTTTAAACAGGAAACAGATGGAAACGTACCCTGATAGGACCAAAAAGAACAAATACACAGAAAAAGGAAGGAGGAAAACCAATAAACACAGACTGCTCAAAAGCAGGCCTGTCAAACCAACAAAGATTGAGACAAAACAACAGATCCAAAACCATTTGTGATTATTTTTGCCTTTTTCCGGGTTACTCTTTGAACATGTGGAGGGGTCAGGGTGGTGCAGGCACCTATTGTCTGATTATCTGTTTACTCACCTGTACAAAGTGGTCAAGTTGAGTGGAGGTATAGAGAACCAAAATGCAGAGAAAGAAGCAGGGATGGTTTCTTGCAGATTTGATGATGAGGATGGTGGCAACAGAAGCATAAATCCAGAAATAACAAACCAGGGAACACAGGAACCAGAACAGAGGGAAACGCAAAAACTATAGGAGGAAATGAAAAGAATCCAGCAGATAACATAAATCAAAGCCTAACTGAAAACTCAAAGTAAAACATTGGATGAACCAAATAACCCAGAGCAGCAGATCATGACTAAAGTCTGTTCAAGTCCACCTAAAAACACTGAGTCAAATTAATACATCTTTATTTTTCACATGAACACAGTAATACATATTTTACCACTGATGAAGTATTTAACCTTTGATTCAGATTCTTAGTTCAGAACTTAAACAAATGGACAGATTCAGCCTTCCTCCTTAGACTAAATGAAAGAAAGTATCCCTAAAATTAGTCAGTTTATGAAGAAGAATGTTTCTAACTAAAGACAAGGCAAGGCAAGGCCAAGCAAGTACAATAAAGCACATTTTAGTAGCAAGACAATTCAGAATGCTGTATGTGAACAAAGCATTACCCAAAAAACAGACAGAAGAAAGAGACAACTCTAAACTGGATTGATTTCTATCCTTGATTTAGATCAACTTAGCTTTCAGCACTTTCATAGTCATTTGGGAGTCTAACCCCCAGATTCCACATACTCCGTCAGCGCTCCGCTCCGCCCCGCTGACGTACGTCGTGCGGAGCGCTTGTCTTTCATGGAAATCAATGAGAGCTGTTCCACATCCATCGCGACTCCTCCGCACATCTCCGTCCACGTACGTCTTCTCCGTCCGTGACCGACAAATTACGGAGCCGAGCTATTTTTTGCTCCGCTCCGGTCCGGCCAGGTCAAGATCCGCAATTGCAATCGCACCAAACAGGAAAAAGAACACCGACAAATTCCGGTTCGCCAAATTAAAATATAGCAGCAACAGATCGGTGACTAGAAATTATAGCACAATTCTTATATATATATATAAAAAAAAAAACCTAACACCGTTTATTTAAATGATTGGATCCAAACTATTGGTTATTCACCAACGAGGAAGCAGATTTCTCATCTCCATCAAAATATTTATTTTATAGGGACTAAAAGTTTAATCAAATTCATTCAAAAGAAACTTCTTATTACAGGAATGAAGAGAGATGCTGAGTTTGGGAGTAGAGAACAAGTTCATTAAAAAAAGCAGTTTTGAATTATCCTTATCCCCGTTACAAAAATCTACAAATATATATTTATATATTTGGGCAGAAAACTGAACATATGCTGGATGATGGTGGGATTTTTTTAATATGTCATATTAAATTAAGCGTTCACAGGGTTCATACAGGAATGACTGACTCTAATTTAATGCTATTTTAATGCTATTAGAAATTATTGTAATGCCATCAACAAGAACCATGTACACAAGTTATTAGTGTACATGAAATATGAAGGAACTGTAAGCGAGTTCCATGACTCCTGTATGTATGTAAACACACACACACACACACACACACACACATATATATACGTATATATATATTCTCCAGCTTTTTCTCCGCCTCGAGCTTCCTTTCCGAAACATACGGCTTTATGATCAGTTCCACGCAAATTAATAGCGATATAATATATCTGACGAAATTTTTTTATAAGCATTTTTTATTAAAGAATTATAAATACTTCGATAAACATATTTAAATAATTTTTGTGCCAATTAAGGCCTTGATTTAAAGAAAAAATGAATGAATTGTAATTATTTTTAATGATCCGCGGAAACCCTGATTCATCTCGCGCATGCCCTCTACGATCTCCAAGAAACTCAGAGCAGAGCGGAGGGGACCACAGCGGCGGCTGTAGGCTTTGCTTTGCGCAGGCGGTCTGGAGCGCAGCGGGGCGGAGAGGAGCGGAGCGCTGACGGAGTATGTGGGATTTCAGGGTAATAGTACCTATTTCTGCTCTGTTCCTGTTTCAATGTGACACCATTCTAGAGAGAAATATCAGCTGTGCTGCTGCCATCAACACCTTTTTATATAGATGTTAGACTTTGGCCTGTTTTCAGTGTAGTCCTTTTTCTCTGACTTTGACTGGCTGGATGTGCTCTGGACTGGCTGTGTGTTTCCTGGACGTGGCCGCCTATGGAGCTGGTTGATTGTTGCTTTTTGTATCTCTGCTTCTTTCTGTATGTCTGCTTCTGTCTCTTCTGCCACTCAAACTGAGCCTGGTTCTGTAGTAAGTTTCTTTCTGTTAAAAGGGAGTTTTCCTCTCCACTGTTGCTACAAGCATGGTTGGTGTGAGGGATTGCCTTCGAGTCAATGAGTCAATGCAATCAGCTGGTTTTCATTAGATGGAAAACTTTTAACCAATCTGACTGTATGATCTGGTTGAATTGTCTCTGTAGAGTGCCTTGAGATGTCATGTGTTGTGAATTGGTGCTATATAAATAAACTGAAATTAATGAAATTGAATTAATTCAGATTAGTGTTGCATAAGTAGCCTACTAAAAAGTGCTTCTCCACATTTGCTTCTGGTTCTAGGTTCGTAGTTTGGATCTGATCCAGAAGACCTGATTGGTCAGGCCTGATTTGTCGTTTTGTTGCTAGATTAACTGAAGATTAATTGAAGAAGAGTCTTCTCATGTGAAACTGACTCAGCCAAGTCACAATTAGTTGAAGAGTTAATTCAACAGAGGTTGCACAAAATTAACCTGATCATTCCTCAAATTGGTGCTGATTTAAGATGGATGGTCTGATGAGATGAGATCCTTTAAACCCAACTAACCTGTTGGCCTATAATATATACATACATATATATATATATATATATATATATATATATATATATATATATATATATATATATATATATATATATATATATATATATATATCTTCTTCTTTGTCTTCTTTATCTTCTTCTATGTCTTCCATTGGTTCATTGTACGAAGGGGATGTTTGTTACTTGGCCTTAGAGGTTTCTTTTTATTTTTTGTTTTTTTTTACAGTGTCCTGTCTGGCAATGTGGCAATAATAATAATTGTCTTGATGCCAAAAAGAGCCCAACAGATTTTACTTTCACAAGTGCAGCAGTATGGCAATTGCCATACTGCTCCACTTGTTTCATGCATATAAATTGCTTTATTATAATTATGCAGGGAGTTTTACAGTTTATATGGACACTGCAATGTAAATAGAGCAGAAAAACAGAAGAAGAAAAAGGAAAAAAAAAGAAAAGATGAAAGAAAGAAGAGATAGAAAGGAGACAATGACAAAACATTTTCAGTCTGCTTCATCACCTGTAACGAGATGAAAAAAGAACAGCACAACCGAAAGACATGGTACGAGATATACAATAAAGCAACACCATGAAACTATCGCTAAAGTAATATTATTAAGTCTGACATGTACTCTGTGTTACCTGAAGATACGGATGTGGGCTTTCTGTATGGAAGTGAATCTCTGACTACCTGAGAGGTTTCTAATCCCATCTGTATATTTTGTTTATTCTTTCGCTTTAGAATGGCTTTAGTGGGTAAATTACCTAAACAGGTAACTAATATGTAAACAATAACCTTTGGTTAAAACCAGAGGCTCTGTATGAATTTAAAAGTGAGAAAGAGCTGGAGTCCAAACAGGACGAGCATTGATCCCAGCTGGTGAATCTGTTTACCCTGTGAAAATTGTCTGTTTGTGTTCCTGCTCTGTCAAAGGTGTGCGTCATTTAGAAAAACCTTCATCATCTCAGAAGGAGTGATTTCCTGTCCTGTCGGATATCAGAATCAATGCTCATCTCATCACCTCAGACCTTTATTCCCTGCCTGCGGCAGCAGTCACGACCAAACGCTCAGACTAACAGGCCTGATGCTGACGGCTGCGCTGACGCAACAGAGCTGAATCACACAGGTGTGTGTGTGTGTGTGTGTGTGTGTGTGTGTGTGGACGCATCAATGATCCAGCCATCTGCCCTACAGATGCAATACACAACCCAGGAGGCAGAGTGAAACATTTCCATCATCACAGGCTTATTTTTAGAATTTATTTTTAAGAAAAGTGTTTATTCTTCTTTTAATTGCTTTGTTATTTATAATAAGAAGCCATTCTGACTTCTTTACCAAAACAGCCAAACTGGCACAGCTTGTTGTGTTGAGGTAGGTTGTAACTTCAGTTACTCTGTTACATTTAAGCAAATAACATTTTGAAGAAATTATTTAAGGAGTCATTTTAACCCATGGTTTTCTTTACTTCTTCTTGCTTTAAAGAAATGCTACTCTTACTGGATAAAAATGTCTGGATAGTCTACATTTAGTTGACTGAATGTGATTAAAATACATTTTAATCAAGAATTCAAGATCCAGTTTACATTAAAATGAGACTTTCTGTCCCATAATAGTGAAGGTAAATCTCTATCAGCTCAAGGAAATGTATCCCTTTAAAAAAAAATAAAAAAATAAAGCCATATTCACAAAGTAGAATATGAATGAAAGCCCTACTTATGTCTGCTATTAAGATCATAAATTAAAACCTATTTCATTTAGGAATTAGACACAAACAGTTACTTTAAAGCTTTTATTTTTGTTAATTATAACAGCTATCTATATCCTGCTGGTTAAACACAATATTAAGATAAGAATGTTATCAAACAAAAGATCACTTTGATACAGAAATCTGGGCTCAGAAAATTGTTTAATACTTGCTTAAAGGTTGCTATTTTCAAAATGTGATTTGAACCCTTGAGCTTTCTGCAGCGAGTGCTGAGTTGCTCCAGTTTTCCATAGCTGGGGCAAAAACCACACAGCTCCTCCTGAATTCGAGGTTCAACAATCCCTCTCCTCTCCAGTTACCTTTGTGTAAGCTTTGCTGGGGAGGCTGAGAAGTGTGATCCATCTGGGTCATGTTTTTATTCAGGCTTTATGCAACATATACAGAGATAGACTCTTAACAGTCACAAAAAATCAGGTTTAACAAATTAATTAATCAACAGCGTGAAGGGCAGATTTGGGCAGATTCAAAAACCAGCGGTTCTGGGGTTCTGCACCTTTTTCAGAGGGAGATTCCTCCTCTAGGGTGAGGTGAGCCAGATCCAAGGCTGTGTCTATTAAAGAAAAAGGTCTTTACTTAAAGGTTAACACTGATGCACATTGAGGTTGAAGAAGTGCTTGATAGTTACCAATCAGAATACCACGACCAAGAATAGTTGGCTTCCTGCTCCTCTTAAACATCCAGGTAACAAAGCTAATGATAGTAAGGTGCAGGGGCACCGCACACCTTCTGATCCCCCTTCTTGTTAAAGAGGACCACCACCGATCCTCTAGTCCAAGAGCACTGTCCCTGACCAATATGTAACATTGAGAATGCCTGTCAGCCATGGCAGCCCAACAGCAGCAAGAAAAGAAACTCAGAGCGAATCTCATCCACCCCCATCCTGCCACCATGGAATTTTTTGACCACCTTGGTGATGTCAGCATGGGTGATGAACAGGTCCATCCCCGAGCATCCAGTCTCTGTTTCCACCAGAAGGCATCATTTTGCCAGAATTCCTTTGATGCAATCCATCTCTGTGGTGTTTCTGAACAGGTGGAGTTTTGTCCTCTCCAAATGTCCAGGTGTCATGATGGGTAAACAGAGAGGCCCAAGATGCAGAACACTGATGACTCAGAGGGAAAGTTTAACAAGTTTAGTGTTTGCACAAGCATGAAATAAATGAACAGTTGACTGGTTCTGGTCTGGGACTGGTTCACTGGAGTCTGTGAGAGAGACAGTTCTGTTAGCGAAGGCTTGGTTGGGATTGATCTTGGTTGAGTTCAGCTTAATACCTTGAAGTGTGTAGAAGAGGCTTTGGGAGCGGAACTGTTGGGTCCGGAGATGATTTGTTTCAGCAGAGTCCGTAAGCTGTTTCAGCGTCTTACTTCTTGAGACGAGTTTGACCTTGGCTTGAGATTCCAGCTCTGTATCCAGAGCTGCTTGGAAATCCAGAGAGTAAGTCTTCAGGTTTGGCTCGGAGGGCAGGCTCGGCAGGTTAAGCTCTTCCAGGGCTTCACAGGAGAAAAGCAGATAACCTGGAAGCAGAGACAAATAGGGTTAGAACCCAAACAGGACTCAGGAGTAACAAGGTTCTCAGAGGATCTATGGCTTAGGTGCTAACCAACTGATTAAGACACTGCGGCGTCGAGGCAAGGTCTGAAGACAGCTTAAGTAGTCTGGTCCTCCAGATGAGATGATCAGGAGCAGGTGCGTCGACAGCTCAGCTGAGAGGAACCAGGGCGGACTCTGCTGGAGAAAGTGGGTATTTCTCCAGCTCCCAACAGTACCCCCCCCTCAAAGACCGCCTCTTGGCGGTGCGGAGGAAGTTGATGGGAGGGAGCGTTCATACTCCTCGATGAGGGTCGAGGATGTAGGAACCAGGAACCCACTGTCGGTCCTCCGGACCGTAGCCCTCCCAGTCGACGAGGTACTGCCAGCCGCGACCTCGCCGACGGGAGTCCACGATCCGGCGGACGGTGAAGGCCGGATGTCCATCAACTTCCAGGGCGGGTGGAGGGGAGTCGGACGGAGGGAAAGGGGACTAGAAATGACGGGTTTTACCTGGGAGACGTGGAACGTGGGATGGATTCGGAGTGTCGGGGGAAGTTGAAGACGGATGGAGGAGGGATTGACTACTTGGGTGACCTTGTATGGACCGATGAACTTGGGAGACAACTTGCGGGACATCCCCTTGAGGGGAATGTCCCGGGTGGACAGCCAGACCTCCTGTCCGACCGAGTACTCGGGGGCTGGGTGTCTCTTGGAATCGGCGAACTTCTTGGTGGTCTCGGAGGAGCGGTTGAGTGTGTTGATGGTTTCTCTCCAGATGCGTTGGCAGCGACGGATGTGGTGATTGACTGATTTAACCGATATCTCTCTCTCATCTGCGGGGAAAAGAGGTGGTTGATAGCCGAGACTGACCTGGAAGGGGGATTGACCGGTAGAAGCAGACTTGAGTGAGTTGTGGGCATATTCTATCCATGTGAGATACAGGCTCCAATCGGTGGGGTTGTTGGAAGTGAGACATCTGAGGGTTGATTGGAGGTGCTGATTCATCCTCTCTGTTTGACCGTTGGACTGAGGATGATAGCCAGAGGTTAGTGAAACTTTACAATTGAGAGCTGAGCAGAAAGCCTTCCAAACCTGTGAAATGAATTGGGGACCACGATCTGAGAGGATGTCCTGTGGAATTCCATGGAGACGGAAAACGTGCTTTATCAGCAGTTGAGCGGTTTGGAAGGCCGTAGGGAGCTTTCTGAGAGGGATCAGGTGACAGGACTTGGAGAATCGATCTATAATGGTGTAAATAGTGGACATACCTCGGGAATCAGGGAGACCAGTGACGAAATCGATTGCAATGTGGGACCATGGACGTGTCGGCACTGGGAGAGGTTGCAGTAAACCAAAGGGTGGTTGATGTGAGGCCTTGTTCTGTGCACAGGTAGAGCAGGCCGACACGTATTCCTTAACATCACGATGAAGAGTGGGCCACCAAAAACGTCTTGAAATCAGAGTAACTGTTCGGCTTACCCCCGGATGAGCGGAGAATTTGGCGGAATGCATCCATTGGATGAGGCGAGACCTAACAGACGAAGGGACATAGGTTCGATTAGGTGGACCATTACCTGGATCAGGTTCCGTGGCCAGAGCAGCGTTGATTAAATCAGAGATCTCCCAGGTGACCATTCCTACTGTACATGAGGCAGGGAGAACAGGTTGAGGTGACTCGGATTCATCCACAGCGTAGAGACGAGAGAGAGAATCGGGCTTGATATTCTTAGATCCAGGTCTGTAGGAGATAATGAGGTTAAAACGTGAAAAGAAGAGAGACCACCTTGACTGTCGAGGAGTTGCTTGTTTTGCAGACTGGATGTAGGCGAGATTCTTATGGTCAGTCCAAACAAGAACTGGATGCTCAGCTCCTTCTAGCCAGTGTCTCCATTCCTCCAGGGCTAACTTGATAGCCAAAAGTTCTCGGTCACCCACGTCGTAGTTATGTTCTGCGGGAGAGAGCTTACGTGAGAAGAAGGCACAGGGGTGGATTCGTTGATCTGAGTCGAGTTTTTGGGACAAGACTGCCCCCACGCCGGAGTCTGAAGCGTCAACCTCAAGGATGAATTGTTTGGATGGATCTGGTTGGATCAGCACTGGAGCTCTGGAAAACAAGGTTTTGAGTTTGTCAAATGCAGATTGAGCCTCGGGGGACCATTGGAAGACTCTCTTGGATGATGTCAAGGCAGTTAGTGGGAGGGCGGTTTGGTTGTAATTTCTGATAAATCTCCGGTAGAAATTAGCGAAACCCAAAAATCTTTGTAATTGTTTGCGGTTCTCTGGAACTGGCCACTCCAAAACTGCCCTTATTTTTTCTTCGGAAGGCTTAACCTGCCCGCCCTCGAGCACAAACCCCAAAAAGGTAACTGAAGATTGGTGAAACTCACATTTCTCAGCCTTTACAAATAGTTTGTTCTCCAGCAGTCTTTGAAGAACCAGGCGGACATGTCTCTTATGCTCAGAAAGATCCTTGGAGTAGATTAGAATGTCATCTATGTAGACAAGCACGAACACATTAAGAAAGTCTCTGAGAACATCGTTCACTAGGGCCTGAAAACAAGCAGGGGCATTAGTTAATCCAAAAGGCATGACCAAATACTTGAACTGGCCCAAAGGAGTCTTGAATGCCGTCTTCCACTCATCCCCTTCACGTATCCTGAGGAGATGATAGGCATTTCTTAAATCGAGCTTAGTGAAAACGGTAGCTCCTTGAACGGGCTCAAAGGCTGAGGCGAGCAAAGGAAGAGGATATTTATTTTTGGTTGTAATTTGGTTCAGGCCTCTATAATCGATACAGGGTCTTAAAGAACCATCTTTCTTTCCAACAAAGAAAAACCCTGCGCCCAACGGGGATGAAGATGGGCGAATTATCCCAGCAGCTAGCGACTCGTTAATGTATCTTTCCATAGTCTCACGTTCTGGTTTGGAAATGTTGTAGAGTCTACTGCTAGGTAACGGAGCCCCGGGTAAAAGCTCGATGGCACAGTCGTATGGTCTGTGTGGTGGAAGGGACGAAGCACTGACCTTACTGAAAACAGGAGCCAAATCATGGTAGTCAGGAGGTACCGAAGTAAGGTCAGGGACGTCCATCTCCCCCCCACCTCTAGGGGCCCCCACAGCGGGAGCTGCAGAACGGAGGCATGTCTCATGACACAATGTGGACCAGGACTCCACATGACGATCAGTCCAATTAATATGGGGATTATGCTTCTCCAGCCATTCAAAACCCAGCACCAGAGGGGAACATGCGGAGGAAAAAACAAAGAAGGTTATGGTCTCTCGATGGTTACCTGAGATCAGAAGCTCAAGAGGTTGAGTTTGGTGGGTGACTTGATGAAGTTTCTTCCCATCAATCGCAGAGACCTTGAGTGGTTGGGTTAAAGGAACTGTATCAATTTGAAGCTGTTGGACGAGATTAGAGTCAATTAAGTTTCGTTCACAACCAGAGTCTATGAAGGCTGAGAAAGAAAGGCTCTGTTCCGAAACAAACAGAGTGGCAGGAAGCATGAGACGAGGAGGTTTTTCTATTTTTTCATGGCCCGTCAGACTCCTCAAAACCTCTGACGGGCCCCGGCTTTTGATTTTGCTGGGCATGAAGCAATGAAATGTCCACTCTCACCGCAATAAATGCAAAGTTTGCCCAGAAATCTCCTTTGTCTTTCGTCTGGAATCAGCCTAGTGTGTCCAACCTGCATAGGCTCCATTTCAGTCTCTCCAGGATGAGTAGCCTGAACAGGCAAACGGAGAGGCTGGCTCTTAGGCTTCGGTCTGGATAACTGTTCTGTGGGAGCAGAAACAATAGTCACATCATTTGAGGCGGGGACAGAGGAAAACAACCCCAAATTCCTGTGTTTTAGGCTGTTTCTAGCCAGGATCCGGTTGTCCAGCTTAATGGTTAGATGAATCAGTTCTTCGAGTGTAGCAGGTTCATCGAGAGTAGCCAGCTCATCCTTAATATTTTCGTTTAATGCCTCAAAATATGCTCCTTTTAAGGCGCTTTGGTTCCAACCGGAAGCAGCCGCTTTAACCCGGAAGTTTATGGAAAATTCAGCCACTGAAGAATTTCCCTGTTTTAAGTGAAAAAGAGCTCGTGAATCAAGGGTTTGATCGGTGTCCTGATTGAAAACCTGAGAAAACTCTGAAATGAAATCTGGATATCGACAATTAAGGCTCTCATCAAAGGCAAATCTGGCTTGAGCCCAGGCTAGAGCTCTTCCTGTTAATTGAGAAAGAATGAAGGTTATCTTCTTGTGGTCCGTGGGAAAACTGCCTGGAGAGTTCTGGAAAATGAGGCGACATTGAAATAAAAATCCCTTACACTCATTAACTTTACCAGAAAACTTCTCTGGAAGACTTGGGCGGAACTCGGATGACGTCACCGCTGGTGACCTCAGAGGTGGGACTGGACCCGGAAATGGTTGAACTGCCGGCATGGCATTTGCACTATTTATATGGTTAGCGTAGCTTTGGAGCATCTGATTTTGCATCTCAATATGCGTGTTTAACTCACTGAGAGCCAGGGCGTGTCCATGGATTTGGGCTTCTTGTTCCTCTAAACGACGGCGGAGGTGATCTGCTGGGCCTTGTGTCTGGCCGCAGTGTTCTGTCATGATGGGTAAACAGAGAGGCCCAAGATGCAGAACACTGACGACTCAGAGGGAAAGTTTAACAAGTTTATTGTTTGCACAAGCATGAAATAAATGAACAGTTGACTGGTTCTGGTCTGGGACTGGTTCACTGGAGTCTGTGAGAGAGACAGTTCTGTTAGCGAAGGCTTGGTTGGGATTGATCTTGGTTGAGTTCAGCTTAATACCTTGAAGTGTGTAGAAGAGGCTTTGGGAGCGGAACTGTTGGGTCCGGAGATGATTTGTTTCAGCAGAGTCCGTAAGCTGTTTCAGCGTCTTACTTCTTGAGACGAGTTTGACCTTGGCTTGAGTTTCCAGCTCTGTATCCAGAGCTGCCTCGAAATCCAGAGAGTAAGTCTTCAGGTTTGGCTCGGAGGGCAGGCTCGGCAGGTTAAGCTCTTCCAGGGCTTCACAGGAGAAAAGCAGATAACCTGGAAGCAGAGACAAATAGGGTTAGAACCCAAACAGGACTCAGGAGTAACAAGGTTCTCAGAGGATCTATGGCTTAGGTGCTAACCAACTGATTAAGACACTGCGGCGTCGAGGCAAGGTCTGAAGACAGCTTAAGTAGTCTGGTCCTCCAGATGAGATGATCAGGAGCAGGTGCGTCGACAGCTCAGCTGAGAGGAACCAGGGCGGACTCTGCTGGAGAAAGTGGGTATTTCTCCAGCTCCCAACAGTACCCCCCCCTCAACGACCGCCTCTTGGCGGTGCGGAGGAAGTTGATGGGAGGGAGCGTTCATACTCCTCGATGAGGGTCGAGGATGTAGGAACCAGGAACCCACTGTCGGTCCTCCGGACCGTAGCCCTCCCAGTCGACGAGGTACTGCCAGCCGCGACCTCGCCGACGGGAGTCCACGATCCGGCGGACGGTGAAGGCCGGATGTCCATCAACTTCCAGGGCGGGTGGAGGGGAGTCGGACGGAGGGCAAAGGGGACTAGAAATGACGGGTTTTACCTGGGAGACGTGGAACGTGGGATGGATTCGGAGTGTCGGGGGAAGTTGAAGACGGATGGAGGAGGGATTGACTACTTGGGTGACCTTGTATGGACCGATGAACTTGGGAGACAACTTGCGGGACATCCCCTTGAGGGGAATGTCCCGGGTGGACAGCCAGACCTCCTGTCCGACCGAGTACTCGGGGGCTGGGCGTCTCTTGGAATCGGCGAACTTCTTGGTGGTCTCGGAGGAGCGGTTGAGTGTGTTGATGGTTTCTCTCCAGATGCGTTGGCAGCGACGGATGTGGTGATTGACTGATTTAACCGATATCTCTCTCTCATCTGCGGGGAAAAGAGGTGGTTGATAGCCGAGACTGACCTGGAAGGGGGATTGACCGGTAGAAGCAGACTTGAGTGAGTTGTGGGCATATTCTATCCATGTGAGATACAGGCTCCAATCGGTGGGGTTGTTGGAAGTGAGACATCTGAGGGTTGATTGGAGGTGCTGATTCATCCTCTCTGTTTGACCGTTGGACTGAGGATGATAGCCAGAGGTTAGTGAAACTTTACAATTGAGAGCTGAGCAGAAAGCCTTCCAAACCTGTGAAATGAATTGGGGTCCACGATCTGAGAGGATGTCCTGTGGAATTCCATGGAGAGGAAAAACGTGCTTTATCAGCAGTTGAGCGGTTTGGAAGGCCGTAGGGAGCTTTCTGAGAGGGATCAGGTGACAGGACTTGGAGAATCGATCTACAATGGTGAAAATAGTGGACATACCTCGGGAATCAGGGAGACCAGTGACGAAATCGATTGCAATGTGGGACCATGGACGTGTCGGCACTGGGAGAGGTTGCAGTAAACCAAAGGGTGGTTGATGTGAGGCCTTGTTCTGTGCACAGGTAGAGCAGGCCGACACCTATTCCTTAACATCACGATGAAGAGTGGGCCACCAAAAACGTCTTGAAATCAGAGTAACTGTTCGGCTTACCCCCGGATGAGCGGAGAATTTGGCGGAATGCATCCATTGGATGAGGCGAGACCTAACAGGCGAAGGGACATAGGTTCGATTAGGTGGACCATTACCTGGATCAGGTTCCGTGGCCAGAGCAGCGTTGATTAAATCAGAGATCTCCCAGGTGACCATTCCTACTGTACATGAGGCAGGGAGAACAGGTTGAGGTGACTCGGATTCATCCACAGCGTAGAGACGAGAGAGAGAATCGGGCTTGATATTCTTAGATCCAGGTCTGTAGGAGATAATGAGGTTAAAACGTGAAAAGAAGAGAGACCACCTTGACTGTCGAGGAGTTGCTTGTTTTGCGGACTGGATGTAGGCGAGATTCTTATGGTCAGTCCAAACAAGAACTGGATGCTCAGCTCCTTCTAGCCAGTGTCTCCATTCCTCCAGGGCTAACTTGATAGCCAAAAGTTCTCGGTCACCCATGTCGTAGTTATGTTCTGCGGGAGAGAGCTTACGTGAGAAGAAGGCACAGGGGTGGATTCGTTGATCTGAGTCGAGTTTTTGGGACAAGACTGCCCCCACGCCGGAGTCTGAAGCGTCAACCTCAAGGATGAATTGTTTGGATGGATCTGGTTGGATCAGCACTGGAGCTCTGGAAAACAAGGTTTTGAGTTTGTCAAATGCAGATTGAGCCTCGGGGGACCATTGGAAGACTCTCTTGGATGATGTCAAGGCAGTTAGTGGGAGAGCGGTTTGGTTGTAATTTCTGATAAATCTCCTGTAGAAATTAGCGAAACCCAAAAATCTTTGTAATTGTTTGCGGTTCTCTGGAACTGGCCACTCCAAAACTGCCCTTATTTTTTCTTCGGAAGGCTTAACCTGCCCGCCCTCGAGCACAAACCCCAAAAAGGTAACTGAAGATTGGTGAAACTCACATTTCTCAGCCTTTACAAATAGTTTGTTCTCCAGCAGTCTTTGAAGAACCAGGCGGACATGTCTCTTATGCTCAGAAAGATCCTTGGAGTAGATTAGAATGTCATCTATGTAGACGAACACGAACACATTAAGAAAGTCTCTGAGAACATCGTTCACTAGGGCCTGAAAACAAGCAGGGGCATTAGTTAATCCAAAAGGCATGACCAAATACTTGAACTGGCCCAAAGGAGTCTTGAATGCCGTCTTCCACTCATCCCCTTCACGTATCCTGAGGAGATGATAGGCATTTCTTAAATCGAGCTTAGTGAAAACGGTAGCTCCTTGAACGGGCTCAAAGGCTGAGGCGAGCAAAGGAAGAGGATATTTATTTTTGGTTGTAATTTGGTTCAGGCCTCTATAATCGATACAGGGTCTTAAAGAACCATCTTTCTTTCCAACAAAGAAAAACCCTGCGCCCAACGGGGATGAAGATGGGCGAATTATCCCAGCAGCTAGCGACTCGTTAATGTATCTTTCCATAGTCTCACGTTCTGGTTTGGAAATGTTGTAGAGTCTACTGCTAGGTAACGGAGCCCCGGGTAAAAGCTCGATGGCACAGTCGTATGGTCTGTGTGGTGGAAGGGACGAAGCACTGACCTTACTGAAAACAGGAGCCAAATCATGGTAGTCAGGAGGTACCGAAGTAAGGTCAGGGACGTCCATCTCCCCCCCACCTCTAGGGGCCCCCACAGCGGGAGCTGCAGAACGGAGGCATGTCTCATGACACAATGTGGACCAGGACTCCACATGACGATCAGTCCAATTAATATGGGGATTATGCTTCTCCAGCCATTCAAAACCCAGCACCAGAGGGGAACATGCGGAGGAAAAAACAAAGAAGGTTATGGTCTCTCGATGGTTACCTGAGATCAGAAGCTCAAGAGGTTGAGTTTGGTGGGTGACTTGATGAAGTTTCTTCCCATCAATCGCAGAGACCTTGAGTGGTTGGGTTAAAGGAACTGTATCAATTTGAAGCTGTTGGACGAGATTAGAGTCAATTAAGTTTCGTTCACAACCAGAGTCTATGAAGGCTGAGAAAGAAAGGCTCTGTTCCGAAACAAACAGAGTGGCAGGAAGCATGAGACGAGGAGGTTTTTCTATTTTTTCATGGCCCGTCAGACTCCTCAAAACCTCTGACGGGCCCCGGCTTTTGATTTTGCTGGGCATGAAGCAATGAAATGTCCACTCTCACCGCAATAAATGCAAAGTTTGCCCAGAAATCTCCTTTGTCTTTCGTCTGGAATCAGCCTAGTGTGTCCAACCTGCATAGGCTCCATTTCAGTCTCTCCAGGATGAGTAGCCTGAACAGGCAAACGGAGAGGCTGGCTCTTAGGCTTCGGTCTGGATAACTGTTCTGTGGGAGCAGAAACAATAGTCACATCATTTGAGGCGGGGACAGAGGAAAACAACCCCAAATTCCTGTGTTTTAGGCTGTTTCTAGCCAGGATCCGGTTGTCCAGCTTAATGGTTAGATGAATCAGTTCTTCGAGTGTAGCAGGTTCATCGAGAGTAGCCAGCTCATCCTTAATATTTTCGTTTAATGCCTCAAAATATGCTCCTTTTAAGGCGCTTTGGTTCCAACCGGAAGCAGCCGCTTTAACCCGGAAGTTTATGGAAAATTCAGCCACTGAAGAATTTCCCTGTTTTAAGTGAAAAAGAGCTCGTGAATCAAGGGTTTGATCGGTGTCCTGATTGAAAACCTGAGAAAACTCTGAAATGAAATCTGGATATCGACAATTAAGGCTCTCATCAAAGGCAAATCTGGCTTGAGCCCAGGCTAGAGCTCTTCCTGTTAATTGAGAAAGAATGAAGGTTATCTTCTTGTGGTCCGTGGGAAAACTGCCTGGAGAGTTCTGGAAAATGAGGCGACATTGAAATAAAAATCCCTTACAGTCATTAACTTTACCAGAAAACTTCTCTGGAAGACTTGGGCGGAACTCGGATGACGTCACCGCTGGTGACCTCAGAGGTGGGACTGGACCCGGAAATGGTTGAACTGCCGGCATGGCATTTGCACTATTTATATGGTTAGCGTAGCTTTGGAGCATCTGATTTTGCATCTCAATATGCGTGTTTAACTCACTGAGAGCCAGGGCGTGTCCATGGATTTGGGCTTCTTGTTCCTCTAAACGACGGCGGAGGTGATCTGCTGGGCCTTGTGTCTGGCCGCAGTGTTCTGTCATGATGGGTAAACAGAGAGGCCCAAGATGCAGAACACTGACGACTCAGAGGGAAAGTTTAACAAGTTTATTGTTTGCACAAGCATGAAATAAATGAACAGTTGACTGGTTCTGGTCTGGGACTGGTTCACTGGAGTCTGTGAGAGAGACAGTTCTGTTAGCGAAGGCTTGGTTGGGATTGATCTTGGTTGAGTTCAGCTTAATACCTTGAAGTGTGTAGAAGAGGCTTTGGGAGCGGAACTGTTGGGTCCGGAGATGATTTGTTTCAGCAGAGTCCGTAAGCTGTTTCAGCGTCTTACTTCTTGAGACGAGTTTGACCTTGGCTTGAGTTTCCAGCTCTGTATCCAGAGCTGCCTCGAAATCCAGAGAGTAAGTCTTCAGGTTTGGCTCGGAGGGCAGGCTCGGCAGGTTAAGCTCTTCCAGGGCTTCACAGGAGAAAAGCAGATAACCTGGAAGCAGAGACAAATAGGGTTAGAACCCAAACAGGACTCAGGAGTAACAAGGTTCTCAGAGGATCTATGGCTTAGGTGCTAACCAACTGATTAAGACACTGCGGCGTCGAGGCAAGGTCTGAAGACAGCTTAAGTAGTCTGGTCCTCCAGATGAGATGATCAGGAGCAGGTGCGTCGACAGCTCAGCTGAGAGGAACCAGGGCGGACTCTGCTGGAGAAAGTGGGTATTTCTCCAGCTCCCAACACCAGGCAGGTGCACACTTGACTTCATTGTACATGCTTGTGTTCCAGGAGTCCCACAAGGACTCCTTAACACCATAACCCTTACTGCTGGTCTCCACTGCCAAGTCTGGGGACTGCCATCACAACCTTCCCTGATGGTCAAGTTATGGCTCATATGCCCCTAAGCCAAGACAACATTCAGAGCCCTCTTCCTACTAGAAAGCTCAGGGATATAACTCTAGAACCTGAGCTGTGGCGAGACAAGCAGACCCCGCCCTCTGTCTTCCCCCGTGGGCTCTTCAGAGTAAAAGAGAGTCTAGCCTCTCTTATGCAGTGCCCCAGAGCCCAGGCTGTGTATAAAGGTGAGTCCAACCATTTCTAGCTGTTGTCGCTCTGCCTCTTGCACAAGCTGAGGCTCCTTCCTTAAAGTGAGGAGCCATTTGAAGTCCCAAGACCCTGTTAAAATGTCTGTGGTTCCCCCTAACCATGAGGGGCCAGTGCCAAGAGAACTGGGCAGCAGTCGGAGGACTTGGCAAAGACGCTTAAACTGGCGATGTGCCCTCTGGGGGTGGGCCTCACGTCACTTGTTTGGGCTTGGCTCGACCAGGTCCATGCACCACGCAATTGCCAATGAACCCCAAACCCAGACCTGGCTCAAGGGTGAGGTACCGGGCGACGTTGCTTGCCTCAATGTTTTTGGCTGTTCATAACAGCTTTTTGAACTTTTTGAACCTTTTTGCACTGAAACCCCTCCACCATATTGACCAGATAAGTGCAGTTTGTAAATGTAGTTATTTATTTTTACACATTGTAAATGTTTTCTGTCTAAAATGCTAAAAATTGCAGTAGTGCTTCTAAGCCAGAGTTCAGCCATCTGATGACATCCTTTTGACTCATTCAGTCAGATTGTAACAATAAACAGCTATCTGGGTTGTAATTGTTGCTATACCTTGAAGGGTTTTTTGGATGACTTATTAGCTTTAAATGTGAATCCTAAAATTGAGTCAAAAAATGGGTTTCAACAAAGTGATGGACAACCCTATCTTTTAGATAGATGTATGATGGTACTCTGTTTATGTGCCAGAAGAACATGAATTTTAACACCATAGTATCGACTCTTCAGAGGTCCTATGGAGGAGAAAATAGAGGTGAAAAAATGTCTGGAGTAAATGAACAGTAAATAAAAGAAACGTCAGCAGAGATCTGCTACCTGAGAGACCAAAGTTTTAGCTAACAGCTACTTTGGGAATCAGTTTGGAAGTAAAATCCTGTTATCTATGTCGCTAACTGTTATCTTTGGTGTTTTTTATAGAGCAAGCTTTTATTAACTGAATGAGCAATGAGCAAATTTTCACCACTAGGTGCGCTATTGAGCACTGTCTGAAGACACAAACAACACTACATTTTAATGAAACTCTCAAATTGAATAACATAATACAAGAGTTAATTTTGTTATGCTAATTAATAATGATATTAACGGTATAGAGGACAATCTTTTTTTTGGGTGGATCATCTAAAGAAGTGGTCCTCCTAAATGCCAATCAATCCGGTGATTGATGTGTTTACGTAAGGCAGTCCTACGTGCTCGCCCGTTAACTATATTTTTCTGTGCATGTGCACTTTCAGGCATATATCTGTGGTGAGCTACAGTTTCAGTCAGTCATTGAAACTCACCTTTTTCACCGTGGTTCTTTGAAAATGGCCGAGGGTCGTAAGAGAAAGTGTGTACGAAGTGTATGAGAAGAAAAGAAAGGCCTCAGAAGAGGCAAAAAAATTCCCAGAATGCTTTGCACAGAGAGCTCTCCTATGTCGCCATAGGCTGCTGCTACCCGACAGCGGCGACTAATAACAAAGATGGCGCAGGCACCGCGCAGTGGACCAACAGGGAAGGGATCATCTGCCTGGACGGTCAGTTAACTGAGTTCACTATAAAGTCCAGTATATAGTCCCCCGCTCTATATAGTGATTGAGGGATTTAGGGGTTAGGGTGGACGTTCAGACACAGTAACCTTGTATGAGCTATGAGAATGGTAACTTTTAAACAGAGCGTGCACGAGGAGAAATGAGCTCATGCATTCTCTCGCATTCGCATTTTTCTTTTTAAGTGGAGAGGGCGGATCTTTTAAAAAATAACCCACATATGTTAGAACTGTAGCATTACACTGAATCAAATCTAAATTGCAGCACAAGTTATAAGACAGTTGAAAAAACAAAAAAACCCCATTTGATTTAAAGCTGTGACTCCCCAGTCTAAGAGGAGAAAAGCTAACTTCAAGGTAAATTCTTCTTCTCAACTTTGGAAATTCGAGGCCAATGAAAATCCTTGTTTTGTTCCTTTCCTTATCTCACCACTTCTTTGTTTTTTTGTGACAATTTTGACTCCAGTTTGTGTTCAGGTGAATGTTTTGGCCGCTGGATGCACTGTCTACCATTTTGTTCCCATGGTACAGCCCTGAGGGCCAGCTTCTCAAATGAACGCACACTCATGCACATACACGCGGAGAGGCCATCCCGGCTATGTAAACAAGAGGCTGGACAACAACACAGAGAGATGGCTTGCAGCCTCTTACCGTAGTTCGTCAAAAAAGATACCTATAATTCTTCACAAAACTATTTTTAGCTTCCTTATATCTAAAATAACAAGATTTCATTTATTGCTCCTTTAATGAGAAATATAATGGAATATGCACAAAAACATTTCATAATATAAGAAAAATGGTTAAAAAAAAAGTCAAAATCCAAAGGTATCTTTCAAAGATCCAAAGAAAACATGAAAAATTAATAATCTCTTTCAATTTAAATATGAAAGAAATTAGTAAAACAAGCTAATATCCAGTAGTGTGTTATTTTTCTACCTGCAATTTAATGTTGACAATGAAAGAACTGCTTCCTATTGAAGTTTGCTGTTTATTTGGATGGATGACGTCACAACAGACACAATAATAATGGTGACTTTGTCTGAAGGGATTTTGATGGAATCCAGACAAAAGTCTGGATTATGAGTTGTAAACTTTTGCAGAGTGGTGTATGAGGCTATAGTTACTAAAAGAAATATGCCAAAGAATCCAAGCTTGGCAAAATGTAAGAACCGCCTAGGAGAGATCTTAATTGTGATGCTTTAGATTTATTCTTCTGTCCTGATGCTCCAGACTCCACTGCCATCAGATGGCGATGATCATAGGCTGACTGAGAAGGTTTCCTTCTTGACAAAACTTCAAAATTTTGTAGTTTCAGAGCACAGACACAGTTACACTTACAGAGAGGGAAAATGACTAAAGGAGAAACCTTTCTCTTTCCGCTCTGACCTTTGCTCGGTCAGTTGTGAACGACCCTGCAGGAAAGCAGCAGGGCTGAGCAGTCGGGGTTGTGTGGAGCGTCATGTGTTTGCAGTCAGCTGACTGGTGGTTTGTGTGCTTGTAGACGCTGAAAGGAAAAACGAATATCGAAACCTGCTGACAGAAGCCTGGAAAGAGCTGACTGCCACATGCCAAAATTACAGATTTTATTTTTAATCTCCATGAAGAGATATGAACTAATATGAAATAATTAGAACTGATGGAGAGGAAAGACAAGATTGTGTTGCCTCCTAAACAGGCAGACCATGACTAACCTCATAACATGCATCACTTTTATATTGTTCTGGTTGCAGGCACTATCTCTGTAAGTGTCAGGCAATAAATTTAGTTGAAGAATTGAAAAACAGTATTTTTAGAACATGCTGCTTCCCTCTTCTGGTCACTGGGTCTAATCTGTCACCTCAAAATATTTTCACAAGTAAAAAAAAACCCAAAACATTCCAGAATTTCGAAGGATCTTATTTTTTTTTTAACTAGAGGTCTTAATAATTTAGACTAAATTAGGAAAATCCTTCAGATTAGCTAAAATAATTATTATAAAATTTCTTTTAATCTAAGATTTTTTTTTTTGTCTTGCAGCAAAACTACAAATGTTATGACTTTAGACTACAGTAAGCAGTAAAGGTTTGTTTTTGTTGTGGAAGGTGTCGTATTTTAGGGAGCCCAGACAATATCTGTCTGATGTTTATGTCAGTTTGTTCCTGTGAAATTCTGCACTCCTAGAACACCAGTGACCTCATGTGTTAACTTTGTTTGCTCATCGACAGAGACCGTCTCCATCTATGTTCAGGATATTCTTGGAATCCATGCCGGACATGGACAGAAACTTCTAGGAAAGTCTTTGAGATAACTGGAGATAGATCTTAAAGATCCCCGCTTAAACCAGAAGTGTTTCTGTTTTGTTTTTTTAAAACAAAAAGCAAGAGGAATGTTTGATCACCTAAACTGGGATGATCTGACATGACATGCAGGTTATGCTGAGAAAAGTGGATTATTAAAGTATGCTGTGTATAAAAACTGTACTCTCATAAATGCACACTTTCTGAACTTTGTGCCTATTTTTTGAGAAAACAAGCAACAAATCCAAAGACCTGATAAAGATGCTTTACCTTTTTCTTGACTTTATTAAACTCTTCATCCAATAGATATTTTAAAAACAACCTTTAACCTCCAAGTTGTAATCAGGTCTGTGCTTTAAGCAGAGATGTTCAAGCCTCTTGGTGTCTGTTTATGGTGGATGGAGATGGAGAGATGTATTTAAGGTTTATTTTCATTAGGTTTGATTTCTCCCATACTTTGATGAGACATAGACGACGGCTGAAAGGGAAAAATCTGACATAACAGCAGCTAAAATCCGCTTTATCCCGAGAATAATGTTGCTCAACTTTGAAGATAAGTTAGATAAGGAGTTCCATCCAGAGAGAAGCTTGGAATAAAGCTGCTGCTCCAGAACATCAAAAGGAGTCAGTTGAGCTTGTTCTGTAATGTAATCAGGATTCCTGTTGAGCTTCTTTCCTTAAAAACGTTACAACCTCATCCCTCTAAGAGGAGATACCTAGCCGACCAAAAACTCACTTAAGAGATTGGACTTAATGTTACATAAGCTTCTTTCTGTCATGATCTGCCCTTATAGCTGACATTAGTTACTCACTTCATTCACCTGCCGTTCCCGCCCCGTTCTCTAATTATCATTCATCTTATTCACCTGCTCCCCTGCTTTATGTTGGGCTCAGTGCAGATATCAGGGACAGCTCATTGTTTAACTTCAGTTTCATGCCTGTATGTTTGTTTCGTGTCTTCAGGCGAGTTTAGTCATTACTCAGTGGTGAGAGCATTTCAGGTGTTCGTTGGTGGTTTCTGATTTCCTGATTCTGTTCCCTCTCATCCACTAAGCCTGTCTGTCCGTGTCTAATCTGGTGGATTCTGTCTGTCTGCTTCCATGCGTTTCTGTCTGAGCTGGAATTGTGAATCTGCCTTCACGCTCTGTGGATTCCTGGAACCCTGGATCTGTCTGTTCCTGTGTGGATGGGAACCCCTAATCGGGCTGAGGACACCTGGATTCCAAAACAGTTTCTGTCAGATCTGTATCCCTGTCCTGAATCGGATTCCTGCTAGCTCATTGAGATTGCTGCATTGGGGGACACTGATGGGCGGCTCTGCACCGCAGCTCGTTTGGCAGGCCATTGGCTGGATCCTGCCTTCCTCAGACAGGATGGACTGAACTGTTTCACCAGGTAAGTAAGTCACTCGGATAATGTCAGATGTCACACATCGAATGTCAGTGATGGGGTCCTCCCCACTACTGCAGCTGCTGTAGTGTTTTGTATTAATAAATGTTTTGAACTTTCCCACTGCCTGTCTCACCTTGAATACTGAGTCCATCTCTCCCGTTTTTGACACTTTCTTATAATCTGAGAATAAATCACATTTACTTTAAGCTTTTAAATGCTTTCTATATTGTTTAAGGTTCAATGTTTATTTGCTCAAACTATCACACTATTGTACAAAGAGCATAGGAACATCCGACCATTATAATAAGTAAGAAGCCATTACTCTAAAATTAGACTCTAAAGAATAATATTTTGTAAATGCTCTCAGGGACAAAGACCTTATTTTTTTCTGATCTGTCTTGTGATGTAAATAATCAAAATTGAGGTGTTTGTATTAAATGAACATTGTTTGATTAGGATGAAAAAGGGAAGCATGAAAGCTTGAGACCCCATCCTAACTGTAAAGTATGGGGGTGGCAGCACCATGCTATGGGGGGTGTTAAGCTGCAGGATGCACTTTATAAAAATATTGCATAAATGTGTGGAATACTGCAATTCAAATGGCTACAAATGCACAGTTTAGAATATTTGGGTTTAAGTGTCAGTTTATCAATCATGTATGCTGCATATCACTGGACTTGATGAAACACAGATGCTTAACAGCAGCAAAATTTTACTGTGAGATCACTGTGAAACTCTAACCAGGCCTCAAACAGCTGTGCTTCTCTCCTCTTTGTCCAGATGCAGGGGCCCTGATTGACAGATGAAATGTAGTATTTACTGTCATCTAAAAAGGATTTAACCCTCCCCTTTACCTTGTACTAAAATGATGAAAAAAAGCTCTGTATTAACGGTCAGCTTGTTTATCAATGTCATTTTTTCGCTTACCCTTATTGTGGATGGAGGAAAACTGCCAGCAGTGTTCCCCTTGTTGTGTTGGCCATGGCAGGTACCTAAAAATGTGTTCTACGTGTCATTTTAATAGAAGTATTCTAAAATATTGGTTTGGTGAATTCCATAATAACCAACGAATGGGATGAGAGGAAATGAAATAGCAGACAAGATAGCTAAAAAGGCTTGAGGAAAGCAGAGTATAGACCAGATTAGATTGGGTAAAGGGAAGGTA
This sequence comes from Cyprinodon tularosa, assembly GCF_016077235.1. NCBI lineage: Eukaryota > Metazoa > Chordata > Actinopteri > Cyprinodontiformes > Cyprinodontidae > Cyprinodon > Cyprinodon tularosa. The sequence continues at coordinate 1,140,021 of NW_024038997.1, read as the reverse complement.
AATAAAAAATTAAAAAGAAAGAAACAGAATTATGGCAAAAAAATAATATTATAATATTAAAATAATATAAGAAGCAGAAGGGAAGAGATAATTTATACTAGATTAAAAACTGGACATACCTACTTGAATGATTTTTTTTTGTACTAGGGAAGAGAAATAATGATTTATGTGAGGGTTGTGAAAGAAAAGAAAATGTAGATCATGTTTGGATGGATTGCATTAAATATGCAAATGAAAAAGAGGATGAGCAAAGTAATTATAGAAAAAGGGAGAGAATGGAGTAGAAAATGAATTTTAGGGACAGATGGAGATAGGAAGGAAAATTTGGTTATTGTTTTTATTTTTACATTACACAAAAATAAAAAATAGAATATAGTAGGTGGCACTATAGAGTTACACACTCATGTACAGTAGGTGACGGTATGCACTTGTAAATTGTTGCAATCCGCCAATCTAACAAAGAGAAGAAGAAGCATTTGGACCAAATCTGCATGTGTGACCCGGTGCGATAGGGGGCGCTGTTAACTTCAATCGGATGCGTAAGTTTGTTGCCGGAAGTACATCTCTTCAAAGGGAAATTCTCCTTTTCGGCATGTGGAGTCTGTTTGGGCTTTTAATTCTCATAGTATTTTGGTAAATTGAATCAGTTGTAAAATGGGAAAGAAAGGCAAAAAAGAGAAGAAGGTGAAAGGAGCCGATAAGACGGCAGCTAAAATGGAGAAAAAGGTTTCAAAGAGGTCCAAAAGAGAAGAGGTATCATCAGTTTTTATAAAAATTAAAAATAATTCAGATTTTTGTTCAAAGCAACAACGGAAGATGTGAAAATCTATGTGTGTTAATTGTGTGATCAGGAAGATTTGGAGGCTCTCATCGCTGAGTTTCAGAATCTGGACGCGAAGAAGACTCAGGCGACAGAGACCAGCTGTGCTCCTCCATCAGCGAGGTGATTCACCCCAAAATCACACTAAATAAAAACCAACTTTATAAAAGGTTCAAGAACAAACCTTTATGACCAAACAAAGGCATTTTAGACATGACAAAACGGGAAAAACACACCAAACATCCGGAAGGAGTCTTAAACAGAATTAGAAAATCTTTGATCAGAAATGCCTAACATTATAATGTGTTTTATTTAAAAATTTTTTTTTTTTTTTTTTTATCAAAGTCTACGCTGTTAAATTTGATTGATTCGACTGAATTAGGTTTTGTTCCTAACGACCAAATACATGTTCATATAAACTGTGTTTTCATTTTAAAACTAATTAACACATTTTTCCAGAAAAGAAGACACCTTCTGGGTTACATGAAAGCTGTTCAAAGTCTCATACCTTTTTCTGGTTATTAATGAACTCAAAACAAATTAACTTCTACATTTTGCTGCTTAACTTTTTTGATCAACTGATGACGCATCAGACACAGTTGATGAAACATTTGCAGACTCATTGATGCATTGTTATCAGTGGTGTCAAAAGTACACACATTAGTTACTTAAGTAGAAGTATAGGTCTTGTTGGTCTCCATCTCCTGATATGCTCTCGCCTGTTTCTGACCTTTTAGACATTTCAACATCGTTTTCTGAATCCAACATTGTAGCATGGCATAGACAATTCACGTTTACAGTTTGAAGAACACCTGCTTGCTTCTGATGATTTCCTTCAGCTAACCAATGAGTGTTTGCGTTATATGACTCATCCAATTACACTAGGTTTCACTAGATGTGGATGGAGCCAATGATCTGCATTGGATGGAGCACATGACGTGAAATAGATATTTATAAACATTAAACCGAAGCCAAGAGTAAAAAAGGAATAGAAAGTACAGATACTTGTGTGAAAATGTAATTAGTAGAAGTCAGAAGTAGGAAGAAAAATAAGTAATGGATTAAAGTATAGATACCTAAAAAGTGTACTTAAGTAAAGTAAAGAAGTATTTGTACTTCGTTACTTGACACCTCTGATTGTTATTAATTCATTAACCCCGTGCATGAACAGAAAAACAATCACAGGGAAACAGTTTATGTCTCATTGTTGGCATTAAATGCATTTAATTATCTGTTAAGTTGTGAAACTCACCAATCTTTCTAGACATGAATTTTACTCCCAAATTAACCAATAATGAAAAATTTCCAGGAGATGCATGTCGATTTTAAAGACAAGTAATATAATTGAATTTTGGATAAACTCTGAAGCACAAACTAGCCATGGATGCTGCATAGCGTTAGATAATTAGGAACCATAATGTCAGTGTTTCATCTGTAAGTCAGTGTTCATTATCTCACCGTTGTTCCATCATATGTGTGTGTAAATGGGAGAAAAAAAAATGGAAGATTAGTTTAGGTTTTTACAGTATGTAGTGGTGAGGAGTCACATGAAAAATCCAAGAATATCTCAAAAATGTACTTTCAGTGTTTTTTATGTTTAGCTCATCTGTCATGGCTGCCTCTGATGTCTTTGTTGTGTTGTTCAGGCTGAATGCGTCTCTGTCTGCACATCCTGAGAAAGATGAGCTCATCCTGTTTGGAGGCGAATTCTTCAATGGAAAAAAAGTAGGAAATCATCCAGAGAAACGTCCTGTTTTATGTTTTATGTGCCAAGAACCTTAAAGAAACTCCTGTTTTTTTTTTTTTTTTTTTTTTGTGGTAGACGTATCTCTACAATGATCTGTTTTTCTACAATATCAAGAAGAACAGCTGGGTTAAATCCGAAATACCCAACCCTCCTCCTCCACGCTGCTCTCACCAGGTATATAAATAAATTAGATTAATTTATTACCATAATATTTATGTGTCAGAAAGCAACTGCAGACTCTGGAAATTTGAGAAAGAAAAAATCTGTTGAAATTTGGAGATGCCGTGCACCTTTCAGCCACAAGAGGGCAGGATGCAGCTTCACAGATATTCCCTGAATTCACCTGCTTGCATTTCAATTACCTAAAAGCTCAACCCCCCCCTCTTTTTTTCCTCACATCAGGCAGTGGTGGTCCCACAGGGGGGAGGCCAGCTCTGGGTGTTTGGGGGGGAGTTTGCTTCTCCAAATGGGGAACAGTTCTACCACTACAAGGACCTCTGGGTGCTGCACCTGGCTACTCACACATGGGAAAACATCAAGTAGGTGCAAAGCAGGACAGCAGCCATAAAAAAGGCACCAATAATAAAACAGGGATATTTAAACTTATACAGCAACTGTGGTTTAAAGGCTGCTTCATTCAAAATTTTAATAAAAATGCTGATGAGTAATTAGTTCCTGCTTTGCATTTTGTTGGGTTCTGATGGATTCTTTGTTCTTGTCTAGAGCCCCTGGTGGGCCGTCGGGCCGCAGCGGCCACCGAATGGTCCTCAGCAAGAGGCAGCTGCTGGTGTTTGGAGGTTTCCATGAGAGCACAAGGTAAACAGAAGGACCCTATTCAGCGATGCTGATGGAGGATTCACTTGCTCTAAGGACATCTGCAAGATCACCAAATGTCATAAAACTCCTATATTGAATTATCTCCATTTTTGGCCTTAGAAACGTTAAGAAACCTCAGATTGCCCTGCCCAATTCCTGGATTAGATTATGTTGTATTCCGATCTAGTTCTAGCTAAATGATTCGAATGTGCTGTGAAAAACTACATGGCAATTTTCCTAGCAAACCACGAATTTTAATAGCTTGTTTTGGGAATTAGAATAGGGCTCGGGATCCACGTTGCATTGTGGGACGTCGCGGTCATATTGACGGCTACGCAAACGTAAACATAGCTCTGATACAACGTTTTTGTTGAAAAAAGAGACGTAGAAGTGGAAGAAAGAAGATGTTAAAATCCCGAAAAAGATCTGGAATTTACCGGGACACATTAAATAGAGAAGCCACGGACCGGTATGTTGACAAAATCAGCATTATTAATAATTTGGATCCATATGAAGTTCCAAACAATGAGTGGAGCATCGATGAGTGAGCGCCTATACTTCAAAACAGTTCCGAAGCTACAAGTCCTTGGAGTCTCATGTGCAGTTCATGAATGGATGGGTTCAGGAGCTGCAGATCATAAAGCCAGCAAACAGTGGGAGCACAGTAATCCGTACGAAGGTAAGCTGTGATCAGACGGGCTCTGGAACCTGCTAGTTTAGCAACTGCTAACCGCTAATGCTAACAACCACTCACGCATGTAATGTACTTTTAACTAGCTGCTATGTGTTTCAAAGGTGTAGTTAATAACGTTACCTGCCAACCCTCCGGGTTTCTCACTTATTTGAGCCTTTTCCCGCTGCCGTTTTTATTATTTTCCCGTAAAAGATCCCAACTTTGAAGGAAAGAAACAAAGTAGGCTATAAAATAAAACCCTGCATCTTTAACTTACCAGAATGAAAATGCAGGGAACACACTCTCAATGACATTGGAATACTGTGGAAAGTTATGTTCGGTCGTCTTACAGCCGCGATCCAAGCTAGCCGACGACTCTTTATCTCTGACGCTTGGTCTCCATGGTTACGCCTCCAGGCAGGAAAGCGGTGGAAAGTTAACCCATTTTCTATGTTTTTTCCATGGCGATCATGTGTTGAGCTGTTACAGCCCACAATACAGCAACGGTTTACCATGGTTGAAATCAAGTTAAGGTGAAATTAATCAGGCTGAGAAGGAGTACAGTATGCGGTAGTCATAGGCAGTAGTCTGAGCCGCGGTAAAGAGGCCGTCAATATGGCGGTAACGCAAAGTGCTTACGTCATGACGACCATACCTATTAAAGTGAATTTAATAACTTAATCAATATTAAAATCAAAGTTAAATTTTGCTTTGGAATCCTGGAGAAATTAATTTTAGAATGTCTCAATAACCCAAAAAATGAGATGTAGAGAAAACAGCACCCTATCACCAGAATCATCGATGGTACTGTGCATAAGTTTGTCATTCCTTATTGCTTTACATTGTCCTTGACAGAATCCAGACTTTGTTGTAAGCATTGGAAGAAGATCTGATTAACAGTGGAAAGTATCTCAGCAGTTCTTTTTAACTTCCTCTTTAGTATATTTGACCATTTTAAGAGGAATGTTTTGGGACTTATTTTGATCGACCCTCTGATATGAGACTCAGACAGAGAACAAGGGCTGCCTGATATGCATGGAAGGCATAAAAATAATGTTAGATATTGCAATGATCATTGATTTTTGCCTCCCCTCCTCTTCTTACTTCTTGTTGTGAGATTCAACATGTTGGTCGCTACAATCTCAATTAGGCGTTGGCATGAAAGTGCATTTAAACGGTGTGCTGGGAAAGTCCAAAGGCCAACCATGTTCTCAGCACACAGTTTAAATGCACTTATGTAAGCATGGCCAACCAAACATTGTATCCAAGCAGCAGTATGCAGCAGCAGTTTTATTCTGATTACAGTGACGATTATATTTCTATATTTTACAGCTCTGTTTCAATGTTGATCCTCAGCAGGCAGCTAAAAAGAACCAGTTTTAAGCTGTTTGCCTGCAGCCTGCCACATGAACACACTCTGTTACCTTTTCCTCTTTGAATCCATGGAGAGTTTGTCAGATTTCACCAGGATCTCAAAGAACTGTTACGGTATCTGGAAACTCCTCAAGGATATGATTTATTCAAAAATTGATAAGCAAATTATTTATTTATTTGTTTATTAAAAACAACAAAGCGGGTTATCTGCATTCCTGTTATCTGATTTACATCTGGCTCTCTCTCGTTCCCTCGCAGCCTAAACAGTGTTGATGTCAGTAGGACTGGGTAGCGCTGTGCGTTCATTGATCCAAAAATATCAGATCTTATATTTTCCATTGGAAAAGAAAAAAAAGATCCTGGTCACCAGCTGTTAGATCTCAGTGAACGTTTACCTTTAGAGGGAACAAAAAGTTAAACTCCTTGTCTCAATACCCCCCTTCATCTCCCTCCTGTTCCTGCAGGGATTTCATCTACTACAACGACGTCTACGCCTTCTCTCTGGACACCTTCTCCTGGTCTCGCCTGGCTCCATCAGGCTCTGCCCCTTCGCTGCGCTCTGCCTGTCAGATGACCTCCACACCAGACGGTACAGGTGTCATCATCTATGGCGGATACTCTAAAGTGGTACGTCTTCAGTCTGTGATGGATGCAGGACTGTACTTTGCACAGTGTCTAACGGTGATGCCTTTTTTTTAAGAGGGTGAAAAAGGACGTGGAGAAGGGGACCATCCACTCTGACATGTTTCTGCTCAAGCGAGAGGGTAAAGATAGCCAAGGTATGACACCAATCATCAGTTCATCAGGATCCTCTGGCTGCTCTTTCACCTGATGGATTTTGACTCAGGCTGAATCTTTTTTTTGTGTGCAGAAAAGTGGATTTGGTCCAGACTGAGCCCCTCTGGGAGTAAGCCTCCACCTCGCTCTGGTTTCTCTCTGGCCGTGGGTCCAGCAGGGCGGGCGGTGCTGTTCGGTGGGGTTTGTGATGAGGAAGAGGAGGAGATGCTGGAGGGAGACTTCTTTAACGACCTCTACCTGTATGACACAGTGAAGAACCGCTGGTTCCCCTGCGTTCTCAGGGTAAACCCAACACCGCTGCATCGGTTTATATCCAGACAGAACCTTATGGGTTTAATTGGTGTTGTGCACACTTTCCTCTTTAGACTCTATTGTGCTTCAGACATCTTTTAGGGCTGTTTCCCCTCACAGACACGATTTATTAAATCTTTTAGAATGAACAGTTAAAGTTGGATTTTAGCAGCATTCTTCTCTTGTGGTGCATAGAAATAATATAGGAGTCGACAAAGAACATTTAAAGCACTTACATCAGCGGCCTCTCAGAAGTTCAGGCTTCCTATGCAGCCTGGGAAACGATAGATTTAGCTTTTAACATTTTTCCCTATCTGGATTCGTCTGAAACAAGATTTAAAAACAAGAAATGTTTGACATTTCCATTTTATATCTCAGTGAAATTATTTGATTTTTGATATGTCACAGAACTCTGTTTTAACATTTTCTGAATCTGTATTTTGAGTTTAACTTACTGGATGGAAAGATATGCTCCTTCAAAAGATTTAAAAACACATTTTTTATAATTTTTTGGAAACTTTACCATCACTTTCTTGCTCTTAATTTTTACATTACTGCTGCATCTTTAAGAGGAAATATCCCAGGTTATATTGCACTAAAACAACTTTGGGCTGTTTAATTCCTTGTTCCTTAGGGAACCAAGTCGGAGAAAAAGAAACGACGAAGGGGGAAGAAAGTTGGTGCAGAGGATGAGGGAGCGGAGATGAAGGGGGAGGGAGAGGAGGCAGCAGCTCAAGGACCGACTGAGGTCATCAAGGAGATTGTGACAGAGGACGGTACATTGATGACCATCAAGGAAGTGATCCCTGGTCACCAGGAAGAGGAGGATGATGAGGAGGAGGAGGAGGAAGAGGAGGAGGAGGAAGATGGTAACAAGTGAAAGATGCTGAAAGCGTGGGGTTTGGGGCAGAATAGCTGTAGAATATCACACGTTTTAAACTCAAAGTCTTGTTCAACAGAGTCAGCCTCGGCCCCGATGGTGGAGCCCTGTCCAAGGTCCAGCGCCATGGCAACCGTCCGTCAGGGCAAGCTGTACCTCTACGGAGGGATGTTTGAGGTGGGAGACCGGCAGTTCACCCTGAGTGACTTCTACTGCCTGGACCTCCATAAGATGGATCAGTGGGAGGTTCTGGTTGAAATGGACCCGAGTGAGTGAGCCAATCAGAGCGCCCACTGAGGCAGAAACACACCGTCACAGCCGCCTGTGGCTGGTTTCATCCCAGCTGAGGAAGAGAAGCTGAGGCTTCATGATGATTTATGATTTCTGTCTCCACAGAGACGCAGGAGTGGCTGGAAGAGTCTGAGTCAGAGGATGAAGAGGAGGAGGAGGAAGCCAAAGGAGCAGAAGGGGAGGAAGAGGAGGAGGAAGATAGTGAGGATGATGAAGGCAAGGGATTACTCTGCATCTTTGATGTGTTCAGCATTAAGATCAAGATTTCTCATTGAAAGAAGGGTTTGATGCTAAACAAAAGCCCCATTTCCACTACATTTTTGAAACTGTACAGAGAACAGTCTGAGCATGATGACTGAGATAAGTGTTAGTGTAAATGGCTCGCACAACTGAACAGGACTGCGCCAGACACAACCAAAATGCACTAAACTGGTACTAGTTCATCAGTAGGGCTCGACACGGTTCTCAGATAACAAAGCGCGCATGAGCAGACTGGGTCATCTCCTTACAGTCAGCTTCCGTAATCATAAAATTTCCGACATTTACAGAAATCCTAGCCTCCCTACTGTGCCACACGATTTCCAGTGATGAATCTGCTAAGCAGTGTGCTGAACCTCAACATGTTGTTTCCTGCGTCTCTAAGCCCTGATTGATCATTTGTCGTATCCACTTCCCAAAAGCCGACTCCAAAAACTTCCTTAATGGGACGAGCGCCACCGCATTGGTTTGCTTGTTTACCTCTAGAGAGCAGTAGTACCATAGATCTTCACTAGGAGGCGAGAAACCATGCTAGCGTGATGTGTAAACGGTCGTAAGGAACTGATACCTGATCCAAGCTCGGTCAGAACTCGACACAGATCGGTTTCAGAGGGCAGTGTTAATTGGGCTAATGACGTTAATTACATCAGATCAGTCTCTGCCTGTCTTTTAGGTTTACTCACCCACTTTTAGGAACTGTAACTCAATTTTCTGTAGCTTCTGAGGCCTTGTGATAAATAAAGGGGAAAAACTATTGGGTTAAAGTTGATAAGAGTAAGACATTGAAACTGCAGCAGAATTAGTTTGTCACAATAAAACCCACACTTCTTTTTATCTGGGTTTTATCTTTACATGATAATTGTGAAGTGGATTTAAATGTTTGGTAGATTTCAACATTTTATACAAAAAAGCAATTCTTAAAAGTGTCAGGTGTCCCTGTGACTTGATGGCTACGTTACAGCTGGTCTAACATATAAAAAGCCAAGACAATCACTGATTTAAAACCAATTGGTTACATCTTTAATGAAGTGAAATATGAAGCAGTTCAAGAGGTACGGACCATATCAGACACTGTAGATGCCAACCACATAAAACTAGAGCTGGGCGATATGGCGATATATATCGTGAGGACGAGAGAAACATGTCTATCGTGACCTTTCTCCTCAATTTTTTCTATCGTGATAAACTTCTTTATTATTATTATTACTGCTAATATACATTTTAATATAATTTGTTAATATAACATTTTGCGTTTTTGCTATGCAAACTCTAAGTGTATATAACGAAAAAAAAAGAGAATAAAAAGATAATGTGTAGAGAACGTGGTTTTGCGACACTACACCGCTTTACGTCACGCGGCTTTGCACCATACGACATTACTGACGGAGAGAGCCCGCGAAATTTCTTTCTGGCTTGAAAAAAAATTAATGATGGGACACCCAAGAAGATGTTACCACAGCAGCGGTTACAGAGTCCGAAACGGTTGCCAGGTCACAGACACAACAAACACCACTTTTGCCCAAAAGGGGAGGCAGCTCGGTTGTTTGGTTATATTTCGGATTTCAGCCATCTGATAAAGAACAAACGCAGCCGATATGTAAACTGTGCAGCAAAGCCGTTCCAGCGGCTGATGCAAATACTTCCGGCCTCTTTTACCACCTGAAGAAAAATCATGAACAAGAACACAGGAAACTGCAACCACTCCGATCAAAACAAACAAGGGATGAAAATACAGGAAGCACTGGAAAGAAATTCTCACAGCCGAAGCTTAAGGAAGCATTCGCCCAAGGATCACAATCTGAGAAGACGTCTCAGCGACACAAGCAGATCACAGGTGCTATTTCACGCTATATCTGTAAAGGCATGGCCCCCGTTTACATAGTCGAGAAAGACAGCTTTCGGGACCTCGTCCGTACACTCGATCCCAGATATGTGATGCCTAGTCGAAAACATTTCAGTAAAGTGGAGCTGCCTGGCTTATATGCTAGTTGTCGGGCTGAAGTGGAGAGAGAGGTACGCAGTGCGACGCATTATGCGTTGACTACGGACATGTGGATGAGTAGAGCAACACAGCCTTATATGAGTCTCACCATCCATTTCATCAAGGACTGGACCCTCCTAGTGGAAAACAAGGTAAGTGAAAGACGAGAGAAAAACCTTGCCTTGGAATTTTATAAAATGTCAATAACAAACGAATATTAAATGATTAATTACTGCAGCGCAATAGCCAAGATTCTATACTGTTCACTGTCATGGCCGCAAATTGCATAACTGGTGTTCTTGGTTTGGGGTTGGGATTCTCATATTAGGAAACAAGATGATGGGTAAAAAATAGGCGATGAAAGATTTTTTTCAACCCTGTCCATCTGACGGACTATGAAAACATAAAATGCAACATCAGTTGTGGTATATTGTGATATATATCGTTATCGTGATATAAAATAATCCATATCGTGATATAGTTTTTTTTCCATATCGCCCAGCCCTACATAAAACTAGCATTAACAGAAAAGAAAAAGAAAATGGAGCTTGATCTTTTCTTCTGCACTGGTCTGTGTTTCCAGAAGAAGAAGAAGAAGGAGAGGAAGAGGAGCACCCAGCGGTGCAGAAGGGAGAGACTGTCACAGACTACCAGATCCGGACCGAGCAGTACTGGTTAAAGGTTGCACGTTCCAACATGGGGCCTGATGCCAAGGACAAAAAAGTGGCCAAGGTTGCCGTTGCCATGGCGAAAGTCTTCTATGAAGACTAGTAGTGGACACTCAGAACTGGAAGTGCCTCGGTGAATGTGTGTGTGTGTTTATCAGCAGATATCTTTTATATTAAATGCCTATGAATGTCAAATGAATTTCAGAACCTGTAAAATATGTTTCCTAACAAAATTAAACATTCAGCTGATTTGGTCAACTTTGGTTTTATTTGCTTTTAGCAACACCCTTTCTTCATCTGACTCTCATGTGTTTCCATAAAGAGGAACAGTTGAATCTAGTGATCAAAAGGCCTGGTGGGATATTAGGAATAGGTGGACATGTGTACAGTTTTGGGAGACATCCGTCTCAACATGAGCACTGGCCTATCCCTCAGCGGCCTATTTTATCCTACGTAAGCACGCTGAAACAGGGAGGAGAAGAGGCTGATGAATAATAGAGAAGATGGATGAGAAGGAGGATATCTTCCTCTATAAAATCCCTTGCTTGTATTTTCTTATTTGAACCTTTTAAAATGCAACTATGGGGCAAAAAATTAAGACTTTAATAGATATTTTTTCAAGATATTTTTTGGGTGGTTGTGGGGGGTTTACTGCTGACGTGTGAAACAGATGCGTCACTCATGGATGACTGTGGGACCCAGAGGCCTGTAGATTAGAAGGAGAGGGATATTTCCAGTGTTTTCTGTACTTTGGTTTTATAAAATCAACAAAATGGACCAGCGGAGAAACTGATTCCAGGCTTCAAAGTGTTTTCTATGTAAAATGGTTCTATGTCTAAAGCTTGCGTGGGATGTTCTGGGACTGTGATGTAGACTGCCGGTCCCCCCTGTCCCGACTCATTGACGACTCCGAGGAGCACTCGCTCTCATTGATCGCCTGGAGATGTCACACACTGTTCAAACACAAGCAGATGGCGAGCAAACAGAGGGCTGCAGGATCACCTTCTCCTCCTGATGTGTTCAAAATAACAAGAGTGGGGTTATATCCTTGAGTAAAGCCCAGAATCCGGACCATAGATTGAAAAGCTCACATCCATATATGGAGAAAAAGGATAAAACTCATTCATCTACAGAAAGTCAGAAAGTGAATTAGCTGCTGTATCATCAAATCTCTTTCCAAACTTCAACATTTATTGCATTAAGTGAACAAAAATAGAAACTTCATGTTAGTGTTCCTAAGAATGGTTGAAGTAATGTTGGGGTGCAAAACTCTCTTTACAGATACCGTCCATGGAGTCGACCAACTGCTTCTGTTTCTGCATATTTGTCATCTAGGAGGAAAATCTTTAGCTTGGCTTGATGTCTTGGTTTGGCCTTAGAAACAACAGATGTCATGTCATCTGTTCAATGTCGTGTAATTTTACCAGCATATTTTGAATATATTAAGTAACTAGAACTGGAAGTTATGGTCAATAATACATTATTCAGATCAAGGGTAAAACCCAGGTTCTTTACTATTTTACTATGGTTGGACTTCTGGAAGTCAAACTTCTGAGCTCCTCCATCACAAACATTTTCTCCTGTCTCTGTCTCTATCTTGGAGTTGTCCTGTTCCCCTGCTTCCAGTGTTCAGCTGAGCTAAGCCAACTCCAGACCAGATTACAGTAATAAAATCACTGTGAGTTTGAGGATTACAGCTGAGCCCTCTGAACACACAGAGAGAAGGAGGCTGAAGGGAGGCAGAGAAAGGAGGAGAGAGCAGAGGACAGTGTGTTAATGAGGGGCCAGAAAGTGGTTGGTTATATTTTCTGACTCCAACAATGGGATTATGACATGAACATGGTTTGCTCAAACCCTCGACATGATCTGCAGAGAACGGCCAAAAAAAGATGGTTAAGAAAATACAGGTGATGGTGTTTGAGTTGTTCTCCCATTGTTGACTCTTCAATATTAGGAGGATATTTAGCTTTTTGAAATTAGTAGTGATTTTTAAAATTTGATCTCTAGATTGGAACAGTGGTCCAAAGTCCATTTAGTTTCACCTCAGTCAGCTGGCAAAAGGCAAAAAAAAGTTCTTAAAGTTTTGTTTCTTTTAAAACAAAAGTTTAAGACTAGTTAGTTATATTTTTGATCTTTGCCTTGGACTCAGTCAGCTCTCCTTTAAATGTGTCCAGTTGCAGTATGGGACCCCCATTCACCTCTCTGGCCTCCCTCCTCTGGTTCCCTGTCCATATGATCCATGTGACCAGTTCTCTCCAGCTCACGTCCTCAGGTCAGCTGCTCCTGGAGGTCTTACAGGATGCTCAGAGGGGACAGAGCTTTTAGAGTTGCTGCTCCTACTTTATGGAAGAACCTCCTTATCCAAATCCTTTTCACTGTACATTTTAACAACTTTTCTAAAAATGCATTTCTATTATTAGCCCTTTTTTTTATTTTATTTGCTGTTCTCATTATTTTCCTGTCCATTGTTTGCATTGTTTCTGGTTTTGCACATGTAGCAGTTTGTTGCAGCTGCATACTAGTAGTAGGGGAGCCTTTTAGACAAAACAAAGGATGGTTGATATTTATTTGAGATTTATATTCTTGTCTAAATTTAGGTTGAGATTTACAAAAGTTTTACCCGAGTCTGTAGAGTCTTTTGATGATTTTGCTATTTCGGATAATCCAAAGTTTTTAATTTAAAAAAATCTTACAGTTTAGGGTAAAAGCCTCAAACTATCCTTTATTTTTTTTATTTTGTTTCCATAACAGAAAATTAAACATTATTTTGCAGTATTTCTGAAAGTCTTTCAAAGTTTCTCTTTGGATTTGTCGAGCCTAATTGCTATTATAATTTATATGAAGATATTAGCTGACTCTTTTTCACAAAGCTCATTCATTTTAACACTTTCCGATGCACAAGAATCACAGCTCTATACGTACATCATCTGTCTACAAAATCATGACTCCCTGATAAGCAGCATCCAATGTATGGACTGTAAAAATGGAAGTATTTCCTGTTTTTTTTTAGTGTATTTTACCTACATTTAATTTCAATTCAATTCAATTCAGTTTATTTATATAGCGCCAAATTCACAACACATGTCATCTCAAGGCACTTTACAGTTCAACCAGATCATACAGTCAAATTGATACAAAGTTTTCTATCTAAGGAAAACCAGTTGATTGCATTGACTCATTGACTCAAATACAATCCCCCACACTAAGCATGCTTGTAGCGACAGTGGAGAGGAAAAACTCCCTTTTAACAGGAAGAAACCTCCAGCAGAACCAGGCTCAGTGTGAGCGGCCATCTGCCGAGGCCGACTGGGGTTCAAGGAGACAGAAGCAGAGATACAAAAAGCAGCTGTAAAAGGCGGCCCCGTCCAGGAAACACGCAGCCAGGCAGACGAGCTCCAAGGCAGCTCCCATGCCAGAGGACGAAGAGAGCACATCCACTCAGTCACGGTCAGAGAAACAGGACCACACTGGAAAACAGGCCGATCTCCAACATCTATAAACAAGGGTGTTGATAGAAGCAGCACAGCTGATGTTTCTTTCCAGGATGACGTCACAGCCAAACAGGAACAGACGAGGCAAAGCTACTCTGAGGAAAAGCAGAGAGAGCAGAAGGTTAGAGATTGAACTAACAGATTCTGCAGAATAGGAGAACAGAGAGAGAATGAAGCAGAATGATGAAATGGGGGTCCCTATGTCCTCCAAAAGTCTAAGCCTATAGCAGCATAACTATAGAGATAGCTCAGGATAACCTGAGCCACCCTAACTATAAGCTTTATCAAAAAGGAAAGTTTTAAGCCTAGCCTTAAAAGTAGACAGGGTGTCTGCCTCACGGACTAAAACTGGTAGTTGGTTCCACAGGAGAGGAGCCTGATAACTAAAAGATCTGCCTCCCATTCTACTTTTAGAAATTCTAGGAACCATTAGTAAACCTGCAGATTGAGAGCGAAGTGCTCTGTTAGGAACATAAGGAACAATCAGATCTCTGATATAAGATGGAGCTTGGCCATTTAAGGCTTTATATGTGAGAAGGAGGATTTTAAATTCTATTCTTGATTTAACAGGAAGCCAATGAAGAGAAGCCAGGATAGGCGAGATATGATCTCTCTTTTTAATTTTCATTAGAACTCTGGCTGCAGCATTTTGGATCAGCTGAAGGCTTTTAACTACAGTTTGTGGACTTCCTGATAGTAAAGAATTACAATAGTCCAGCCTTGAAGTAACAAATGCATGGACTAGTTTCTCAGCATCACCCCTGGACAGGATATTTCTAATTTTTGTAATGTTCCTCAGATGAAAGAAGGAAATTCTAGAAACCTCTTTGATCTGGGATTTAAATGACAGGTCCTGATCAAAAATAACACCAAGATTTTTTACTTTATTATCTGAAATCAGTTTAATCCCATCCAAATGAAGTGACTGGCTAATCAGTTTCTTTTTCAGAGACTCTGGTCCAAAGACTATAACTTCTGTTTTGTCTGCATTCAGGAGCAGAAAGTTAAGAGTCATCCAGGTTTTTATGTCTTCAAGACATGCCTGTAATCTATGTAATGGGTTAGCTTCATCTGGATTTATAGACAGATATAGCTGGGTATCATCAGCATAACAGTGGAAATTAATCCCATGCTGTCTAATAATTCTACCAATTGGGAGCATGTATAAAGTAAAGAGAATTGGTCCTAGCACTGATCCCTGTGGTACTCCACAGGTAACCTTTGAGCATGTTGAAGATCTATCATTAACATGAACAAACTGAATTCGATCAGATAGATAAGATTTAAACCAGTCTAGTGCTGTTCCTTTAATTCCAACAAAATATTCAAGTCTTTCTAAAAGAATATTATGGTCAACTGTATCAAATGCAGCACTAAGATCCAACAGGACGAGCACAGATACAAGTCCATTATCTGAGGCCATGAGAATATCATTAGTGACTTTCACCAGAGCTGTTTCAGTGCTATGATGAGCTCTAAAGCCAGACTGAAACTCTTCAAAAAGTTCATTATGGTGTAAGTGATCGCAAACTTGTTTGGCAACTACTTTCTCAAGAATTTTAGATAAGAAAGGAAGACTGGATATAGGTCTATAATTGACCAAGTCATCTGGGTCAAGAGACGGTTTCTTAAGCAGAGGTTTAATTACAGCAACCTTAAAAGCTTTAGGTACATATCCCTGTAACAGAGATAGATTAATCACATCTAAAATGGAGGAGGAGATCAAAGGGAATACCTCCTTAAATAACCTGGTTGGAACTGGATCTAACATACAAGTTGAAGGCTTAGATGAAGACAATAATTTTGCTAATTCAGAGAGTTCAACTGGATCAAAGCAGTCTAAACCCGGTTCAGATTCCATGACTACCTCAGGTACAATCGCGGATAGAGGAGTGCTTATGATCTTATTTTTAATAAGATCAATCTTATTTATAAAGAATCCCATAAAATCATTGCTGCTAAGAGCAGGTGGAATGGACGGTTCAACAGAGCTATGGCTCTGGGTGAGTTTGGCAACTGTATTAAAAAGAAATCTAGGATTATTCTTATTCTCCTCTATTAATGAGGAGAAGTATGCTGCTCTTGCTTTACAAAGAGTCCTCTTATACAGCAGTAAACCATTTTTCCAGACTAGGAAGGACTCTCGCAGGCCTGTGGAGCGAAAACTATTCGAAATTTAAGAAAGCAAGTAGGACAATTCGCCAATAGAACATAAAAAAAAACCTCATTATCTTACTTTAGCTGCATAATATCTATCAAACTTACTTTAAGCAAAAAAAAAAAAAATCTTAATTATATTGGCAGGTCATCTCATTTACCTGCTCAAATTAAGGGTGAATACTTATTTTAACCAATTTTTTGGTTTAAATGTACAATTTTTAAAACTATTTAAAGTATTAAAAGTAATGCAGAAATAAATGTTAAGGACAGATGCTTTAAACTTTATACTATTTACTGGACTAATCTATTAGAGAAACATTTTCACTATTCGTTTTATAATTAATGATAAGAGTGTCAAATTTAACTTTGCATCATCTCAAAAAACAAAGAAGTTGGTGCAGCACAGAGCGCAACCACAAAGAAATTAATTGTCTGGAACAAATTATTTTGGTGTTTTTTTTCTATACCAACAGGCCATAATAATGATTGAACTTTATTGATCTCACACTGGAGATATTTACCTCAGCGTTAAAGCCATCCCCTTGGGGAGCAGTGGGCTGCCATTGTGCGCTGCCCAGTGAGCAGTGTGGGGTTAAGGGTTTTGCTCAGAGACCCAGAGTGGCAGTCAGTGTGGATCAAACCTGGTACTTGCAACCTTCTCAGAGCACAAGCGAACTGTTCTAACCACTAGGCCAGCACTCCCTACTAATGAAAATGAGCTCTAATGAAACAAAACTAACAAGTTTATTTTTAAAATGTAAGAAGTAGAAAGTAGAAATAATTGCAAAAAATGTAAGGAGTAGATGTAAAAAGTTGTCTAAAAAATAATTACTCCAGTAAAGCATAGATAGGCAAAATTTCTACTTAGGCAAGAAAAGGTATTTGTACTTTGTTACTTGACACCTCGATTTTTAGATCAGTTTTTGCAATGTGCAGAGTGATGCCGTAAACAACATGTGAACATTATCCTCATAGTTGTAAAAGGAAGGTTGCTGATATTAATGACACAAGACAGAAACATGAAATGTTAGATGTTTACAGTTCCTACAAACTTTGCAGCTATGGCATTTTGCAGACCCAAACCCTATATCAGCTTACCACACTTAATTTTTATTATTTTGCAAACAGCTTTTTTGAAAACAGTCAGTGTAATTTAACTCTGCAGACATTTTGATTAAAACAAAGGTAAAAATCCCTTAAGAGTCATTTTGAATGAATTCCTTTGCACTTAGAGGGCCTCAGGACCGTACCATTCTGTTGTTGCATCTCATATCCTTTGCAGCATTTTGGACTGCTGGTAGCTGAATTTAGATCTTTGCAGATTTCTCTCCAGAATCCTTCACATTTAGATTCAGCTGTATGTTGCTTCTTGTGTTTAAATCAATTAACTGCAGAGCTATGTAACCCACTGCTGCAAAAGCAGAGTTTGTTGAAAAATGGGAAGCTTCTCATTTGTGCTTCTCGTTTTACGCGCCATTGTGCTTTCAGTCTTGAATTTATCGTTCTGTTTAATATGTATGGATATGAAATAACATTTTGTGGGCGTTCATACATGTTAGTAGCAACAAACCAGGTGGATATTATCATTAATAATTATGTCTGGAAATTCGTCTAGGCTAAAGGGATAAGCCAGTGTTGGGTCTTTAGGTAGATGCTTGCTGCCAGCTTGTCAAAATAAATATTATATCCATAGTTTTCATTGAAAACAGTTTTTATTGAAGCTATAAATTGAAAACTATTCGATCTCTGGTCAGTTTTTTTTATATATATTCGGAAGTTTTTACAATAATTTTGTTTTTCAAGATACAATCAGACGTCTTTGTTTGACACCCAGTAATACATTTTATTAGAACTTCTATTTAGTATAAAAAAGAGATAAAAGTTAAAACTGTTTCAGTATAGCTGCGTTTTCATAGTAGTTGTCACTGGTGAAAAAAAAAGATTTATCCTTAAGTTAAAAAAAATATTTCAGTGTAAGAACAATAGTTCTAATTCTTACATGTAGCTTCATTTTAGGGGAGCGGTCCGCTCTAGGATTAGATTTACTAAGTGTTTGACTGAAGGAGATTTAAATAATAAAGCCACACTTAATGAAAAAAGAGTTTTTTATTCAAAATTAAATAAGAAATGCAAAAAGTCTTGTTTGCTTTTAGGAAAAGTACATAAAAAGAAAAACTAATGGTTTTAAACTTCAGCAGAGAGAAATGAAAAAAACTCACAATGACTCAAAAGTACTACTTCTTAAGCACTTAAACATCCATTATGAGAAAATCACTGAAGGGAACAAATTAGAGCAGAACAAATGGGAGAAAAAATACAGACCTTAAACTGAGTTAGCAAGGTGAAGCCAAATTACAAGCTGTGAAACCTGATGGATGAATCTTTTACACAGCTGGGAAGAATTTGCTAATATCTGAAAATTAAAATGAGACACTTATCTGCAGTGTTTCAGTCATCAGCTAAAAGGGATTCAGTAGTTCTGCTCTTTTAAGCTGCTTATGGCTGATTTGACCCGTTACAGACTAAGACGCCCTCTGGTCATGGATGCACAAACACTTGTTGCATTAATGGATTGCAATGCCTTCAGCGTCCCTCTGTTTATGTAACCAATTACATGGGGGCCAGGTGGGAGCATCATCAGTGATCGCATCATCCTCAGCTCCAGGGCCTGATATCAACAACTAAATCGTTTAGAGGAGTGAGTTTGGTTGGTATACTCCTAATGAAAGCAACCAATATTGTTAAGAGCTAATTGACTTGATATTCCTTCATGGTGCAATTTTAACTATTGTAAAGTTTCTCATCTGAAATCTAAAGCCTCCTTTCTCTCCCACATACAAACACTTTGCTCCAAAAATATAAAAATCCCTGTTCGTTGAGAAGAAGGTGCACAGCTGAGACTGAGTTTGTTCTCTGTATGAAAGAACACGGTGCCTCTGAAAGTTGGATTTTTGGAACAGAGATTGGTTTATCCTGATGAAAATATCCCAAAACCCAAACCAAACAATGTGCTGTATGTAGTTCAGTGCAGTGAGGAATGTCCAGATTTCTATAGGGGAGAAACTAAACAGTCTCTCCACAGATGCATGGCTCAATTCAATTCAATTCAATCCAGTACATTTATATAGGGCCAATTCCCAACACTTGTCATCTCAAGGCACTTACAGTACAGAGGCAATTCAACCAGATCATACAGTCAATTTGATTCAAAGTTTTCTATCTAAGGGAAATGAGCTAAATGCATTGACTCAGTGACTCGAAGGCAATCCGTCACACCGACCATGCTTGTAGCGACAGTGGAGAGGAAAAACTCCCTTTTACGAGGAAGAAACCTCCTGCAGAACCAGACTCAGTGTGAGCGGCCATCTGCCGAGGCCAACTGGGGTTCAAGCAGACAGAAGCAGACATACAGAAAGAAGCAGAGATACAAAAGGCAACTGTCAACCAGCACCACAGCCGGCCGCATCCAGGACACACACAGCCAGGAAGATGAGCTCTTAGTCAGCTCCCATGACAGATGATAAAGAGAGCACATTGAGTTAGTCACATTCAGAGAAACAGGACTACACTGAAAAATAGGCCAAGCTCCAACATCTATAAACAAAAGTGTTGATGGCATAAGCACAGCTGATAAATCTTTCTGGGATGGAGTTTCGACCAAACAGGAACAGACCAAATGATGCTACTATACGAGAAAAAGCAGAAAGAGCATAATGTTAGAAATTTAACTAACAGATTCTGCAGAATGGAACAATAGAGATAGAATCAAGCAGAATAATGAAAAGAGGTTAGAAGGGTCATGCATTTAGAGCTACCATGTCCTGGATGGCTGAGAAGCTTCTGCATCATACAATTCTGTTAGGCTCTGTGACATAAAACCCCCAAAACAAAAATAAAAAGAATAAAAAGCAAAAAGGGCACCCTAATGGCATTGTTAGAGGACGAGAAAATCATAAAACCTAACATATCCATATGTCAGACAAAGAGAACAATGTGAGGCAAAGAAATGATGAGTCTGGGGGTTGTTTCCATGATGTTCCACAGGTGATGGAGGGACGAGAAGCGTCTGTCTCTTTAAAAAGCCGGATTGTGCTATTGAGCTGAGAGGGGGAGGAGGGGTTGGTGTTAGCTGCATTGGAACAGTCCTCTCTAATGAACAGATTTTCTTAGCGAGAGACATCCACAGATAAAGCAAGGAGAGAGAGAGAGAGAGAGAGAGAGGAGGAAAGAGAGAGAGAGATCCAGCCATCAGAGGAGACTGTAGGAGCAGGACAGCAGGCAGGCTGTGCGTCAGCCGGTGCTCCATAGGGAAACCTGGAGATGAGCAGGAGAGGACGCAGGAGCTCAGAGTAACGGGATCAGATAGATGGATGTTTCATCAAACAGGCAACAAACAGGCAACCTGAAGGCAACCCACGCAGCGGATAAACCACTTATGGACGCAGTGGATTAAAGATCTGCAGACAGACTGAGAGGAAGATAGAGGGAGGGGGGGACCGAAGAGGAGAGATTCATCAGTTTACTTCTTTATTTTTATTGTCAGAGGGTACGCACTGTGTGTATGTGCAGATGTGTGTGTGTGGCTGCAGAAGGTAGGAGACTGCATTGCTGTTCTCCAGCACCACACCAGAAGAAGCCGTTTAAGCTGAATATCTTTCTGTTCTCCCCATTTTCACTCTCCCCCTCTCTCTCTCTTTGCATACATGTGTTTCACCATTGTGCAATAGCGCTCAATATGCATGTGTGAGGGCTGAGAACGAAAAAATGATGAGTCTGAAGTGAGTCACAGAGCCTGACTTTAATATCTCCAGGATTTTGTGTCTTTTTGGTGCTGGATTTTTGTAAACTGGCTCAAACAAAATTTCATTTCTATTTTGTTAAAATTATGAAGCTTTCTGGAGGCTTTGATCAGATTCATGCTTTGGGTTGAAGGTCCACAAGGCTGCCACTGGGGAAACTTCTCAGCTTTACACCCCAGAGAGCTGGAGGCATCATCAGGTAGGAGGCGGCAGAACAAGTGGGCCTGAGCGGGCAGCAGCAGGGAGTAGGAGGAAGAGTTTGTGTCGTAGACTGTGTAGGCCGTCAGAGCTGCCTAATGGTTGAAATTCTAGCCGAGAGAGGATAATGGCAGCTTTGGGGCAACTCTCCTCCTCTCCCACCTGGATCATCTGCAAACAAGCTGAGAGGTGCTAGTGAAAGCAGCTCAGAACCAGCCAGGAGAATGGTGTGATCAGTCCACCTTGCTGACCCCTACACAGCTGAAAGGGGCTAAACTTCATAGTTCACCTTTTTTCTTCTCTTTATGCTCCGAGCTCCTTAAAAAGAGAGGTGGCATTTCTCCATCTGTGTGGGAGACATCTCCACCCCACTCCCTCTTCCTAACCCCCAAACTCCACAGCCTACAAGCTTGGTTCAGTGGCTCGCTTCTAGCTCCAAACTGTCCTTCTTCTTCCTCCCTCTGTTTTCTTTTTCTTTTCTTTTTCTTTTTGTCGAGGCTTCAAGGGAATTGCCAAGAGCTGTTTCATGCATGTCCACTGGCGGCAGGTTCAACTTTGATGATGGGGGGTCATACTGCGGAGGGTGGGAGGAGGGCAAGGCGCATGGCTACGGGATCTGC
Source organism: Cyprinodon tularosa (assembly GCF_016077235.1). NCBI lineage: Eukaryota > Metazoa > Chordata > Actinopteri > Cyprinodontiformes > Cyprinodontidae > Cyprinodon > Cyprinodon tularosa. Next base: position 1,118,156 of record NW_024038997.1, on the reverse strand, counting down.
ACAGGACCCAAGGGCCAGGGCGAGTACTGTGGTTCTTGGGCCCATGGCTTTGAGCTGTTGGGTGTCTACACTTGGCCAAGCGGGAATACCTATCAGGGTACCTGGGCTCAAGGAAAGAGACATGGTCTGGGCATTGAGAACAAAGGCCGCTGGGTGTACAAAGGTGAATGGACACATGGCTTCAAGGGGCGCTATGGTGTGCGGGAGAGCACAGGGACAAGCGGAAAGTACGAAGGAACATGGAACAACGGGCTTCAGGACGGCTATGGAACGGAGACATATTCAGACGGAGGTAAGGCTTGTAGGAGTTTGTGGGTGTTTTAAAACTCAGCATATGAAGATGTGGAATTGAGTTATAGCTGGCCATGTGAGACATCTGACTACTGACTTCAGAAAAAAGTCTAGCTCAAAGCATAGTGACTGACAGGCTGGGTGCAGACGCACAGTTTGAGGAATCTCTCCACAGGTCTTCTCAGGTCATCTTTGCTTCTTCTGCACCATAACACAACTTAGAGTCACACACATCCATGCACACTCGAGATGTTACATGAGCACAGCTTTTGCAAATTAATATTAACACCAGCTTGAATTTTTTACATGTCTTTCCTCAACCCTAAACCCTCAGACCGACTGCAGAGGAACACGTAATGCAGCCTGAGGCATTCTATCCAGGCCATGCAGCCTTAGGGGAGGAGAAAAAGGTTGGCGGAGGGGCAGAAATTTTTCCATAACAAAAAACAAAGATCAAGAAAGAGATTAGACCAAATTAATTATATTTCAAACAGAATAAAGTGGCAAAATCCATTTTTGATGTTTATTTATCGATCAGTACTTTTAGTCTTTTGTTACAACTCCACCAAAATAACACTATGAGTATGGGGAACTTTTATTAAGGGGTATTTTAAGACCTTAAGGCTTTGAATGCAGCAGTGTTCAGTTTTATGAAATAAAACATCTTATTTAAAATCTAACGTTAAGTTTCTTGTATGTTGGATTCCTTAAGGACATTTTTGAGTTGGATCGGTATAAACAGCTTGGTTAATGGTAGGAAAACATGTTCTGCCTAAAAGTCAACCCTCAGGCATGAAAAGAACCACTTATGGTATTATTTACAGTAACATCATGCTGAGCAAATATATTTTAGGTCTGTAGGAGCATTTCCCTCAGAGGTCTAAAGTTTTAACTAATGCGTCTTAGCTGGTGGTATTGTCTGATGCCATATTTCCCATCCAGAACTGTGACAGTATCCCTCTAGAACAAGTTTTTTTCCTACCATTAACGATCATTAAGGATTCATGATCTGAGCCTAACATTGCATTTACACATGAGATTGAGACAAGTAGCATGAAACGGCTTGATAAGATTTTTGTGAGCTAGAAACGTAAGATGGCGTCGCCTTTTAAACCACTTTGATGGGTAACCAGCTCAGTTAGCATTACTAACTGTTACCTGAGCCAGTCTTGATTGATTGACTTTATTGATCTCACAGTGGAGAAATGTACTCGTTACATCAGCTCAAATGGTCAAAGAAGAAGAATGTGCCAAAGGAAGAAAAAGGTGCATGGGATATATACAGATATAAACAATGCGTCCAGATATGACAGCTTTTTTTTTTATGTATTTTGTTTGCTACTGCACTGGGTGTTTAAACGGGAATTTATAAAGATGGATATTTATATGTATATATATTGTTTTTGCACTGGGTAGTAAAAGTAAAAAGAGTAAAAGTTTTTAAAAAGTAATATAAAGCGTCTTTTAAAGATCCAGTTAACCTTTCTGTTGTCATTGTTACCAAACAGTAAAATGAGAGGGAGAAAACAAAGGAGAAGAACTGCAGCAAACCGAATCTAGGAAATTAGCAACCAAATTATTTGTGCATCTTTACCTGGTGTCTCACTAAATTTTCACTATGGTTACATAATTACAATAAATACTCTTGAAACAGACTTCTTCCTGTTTATATAGTGGCCTTTTCTCGATTTTTAAGAAACTCTTTTGCTTGATGATATGAAGTGAATTTGGATTGAACTCTATTCTTTATGTGCAAACATGAACTGCATCCGTCTGTCTTGCAAAGGGCCTTAGGATGGATTTTATTCTAAACTGCCACTTTTACACCAAACATGAACCAACACCAACTGGATAACGACTCTGTTTTAGAAATTTTATTCCCTCCTTTTCGGAGGTGACCCTGGAACTACAACTGTTTTAGGTTTGACAAGCGTAACATGTGGAATACACCTGTTGGACAGAACAACAGACACTTTAAGGATAAGAAGACTTATTGGCTCTAATGAATATGAAGAAATCTAGCTGTAATTGTGCTCATATTGCAAGTGTTTCATTTAATAAAACCATAGAGCTCATCCATCCATCCATCCATCCATCCATCCATCCCTTTTCTGTCATGCTTATCCCAGCTGGGGTCATGAGGGGTGCTGGTGCCTATTTCCAGCTGTCTACGGGCGAGAGGCGGGGTACACCCTGGACAGGTCACCAGTCCATCGCAGGGCAACACAGAGACAAACAGAACAAACAACCATTCATGCCCAAACTCACACCTAAGGAGAATTTAGAAAAGCCAATTAAACTTACAGTCATGTTTTTAGACTGTGGGAGAAAGCCGGAGAACCCGGAGAGTACATGCAAACTCCATGCAGAAAGACCCTGGGCTGGGAATCGAACCCATAACCTTCTTGCTGCAAGGCAGCAGCACTGTAATGAGCAGATATTTTTAATTGAATGTTACAGTAGGAAGCATCTGGAGTTTAAGTGAGGACACAGGTATGCACAGGGAGAACATCCAGAATAAAAAACCCATAAGAGGCTACGACCTTCCTGATGCAAGGAGACAGCATCACACAGCCCATCTGATAAATTATTTAGATGCATTTAACTGCACAAAAACACAAATAACTATTCTAGGTTATGTTTATTTTAGATTCCTATATTTAATCGTATAAAAGCTTCAATGCTAACTATAAGAATACTTTCTCTGTAAGGTTCTGACTAAATAAAAGCTTTGATTTGGGTGGAGGATGAGATGCATCTTTCTGGGTTTATAAAAGGGATAAAATTTATCTTAGAAGGTTGAATTGCCTCAATCCATTGTTCTTTAAAGGCATTTAATTTGCTGATTGCGATCCATATAAGAGTAACATTGGCCATGAAACGGAAAAGATTCTACTCTGTTGACAAGATCCAGAAGTGCTTAAAATAAAAAGACATTTAGTTGCACATGGGCATTAAAACTGTGCATGCAGAAAGTCTGCAGACATGAAGCGTGACCGTGAGCTGACAGTAGAAGGCATGCATTTAATTTACAGATTGCGATCCATATCAGTATAACATTGGCCATGAAACGGAAAAGATTCTACTCTGTAAACAAGATCCACAAATGGTATTTACTGCATTTTGCACCATATCTGTTTTATTATTTTATTATTTTTGCACTGCTCCGAACCTTCTACATCAATGCTCTTTTTTGCACCATGTCTCTCCCACACGGTGTACATTTGATCACTGCTGCACTTTATGAAATGAAATGTTCTTTTTACTGCTAAAGTGCTGCTCATTTACAGTTAGAAAGCTGTATAAATGAAACTTTGTTGTATATACACTGTGTATACAAAATAAAAATAAAGTTTGTCTGAGAATAAAAAACTAATAAAAAAAATAAAAAACGTTAAGTTGCACACATGCATAAAAACTGTGCATGCAGAAAGTTTAGACATGAAGCGTGAGCTGACAGTAGCAGGCATGCAGCTAAAACCTGATTACATAACTTCACAACTTTAAGGCCATCTAACAGCAAGAGCACTCAGAGTTTAGTCCTGATCAGCCTGATAAAAGCCACACAGCAGACTTGTTTCAGGGGTTGATTCAGGACAGAAGCCACAGAGGTCAGCTGGATGAAAAGCAGTGAGATGGACCACAGTGGCACAGAATAATAGATAAAAGGAGAAGTTGAATAATGAACCGATAATGGAAGGGTGTATGGCTTGCTGGGTGGGAGGATGATTATCATCATTATAATGCGAGATACTCTCTAATCAGCAGAGGAGTGAGATCGTCGCTGAAAGAACTGCGTCGACAAATATGGTCCTGATAAAACGAGATGTGTTGGAGATTTAGCTCTCTGAAGTATCTGAACTCACATGCAGTATATGCAGCAGAGATTGGCCTAGTTATCAGTGTTTATCTAGCAGCAATAGTACACAGTGTCCTTATTATAACAGAACTCCTTTATATAGATCTGAAAGATAAGATTTCTGTTTGGGGAACTGAACTGTTTAAATAGAGCAGGTAAACTGTGATCTGGATGCAGAGAACCGAAATTAAGGATGTTTTTATGGTTTCATTTAGAACGGTGATGAATAGTTCTGGGTGAGATTAATCTTGAATTAGACCGAGCAGAGTTATTTTAAACTTAATCCTAATTTTCCCTTTTTCTTCACTAAAATCCAGATTTTTTTGCTGTAGCCTCAAGCAAAATTTACCTGTTTCTCTAAGGATTAATTAAGCCCATCACAGCTTCTCCTCTGCCCCATGATTGAAACCAGTTTCCTGCTGTCATCAGGCGGGTACGGTTGAAGCATGAGTTGGATTCACTTTGTCGGCAATTACCCAGATTTGTTCTGGTCCTGAGATATATGTTTGAAAACGGTCCAATATGCAGCCATGGGGGAAAAGAAAAATGAAGTACACCTTAACTGCTTCTACAAGGTTTAAGAGTCAAAGCAGCAGCCAGGTGCTGTAAATTTGAAATAATCTGAAAAGAAAGGATTAAATACAAAAGGCTTCAAATTTTTTCTTTCTTAAGTTAAGGGGAAAATAAAAAATTCACATAAACGGTTACTTTGGTTTCAAAGCTTGAAGATATGAGTAGAAAGTCCTTGATTTTGGTGTTTTTAACCAGACAACTACCTTTAGTTCTTTAAGGGCTTCTCTCTTGTGATTCATTTTGAAGCAGCTTGCCCACCTCTGCACCTTCAGGGTTCAATCATGTCCAGAGTAATATCTCTCATGAATCACAGCACTCAGAGACGCTCTGCCGAATCCAGACTTTGTGAACCTGTTGTGCACTTTGCTGCATCTGCCCTCAAACTGCACCTGATGAAACGTTTCCACAGCATCCTCACTGCTAGTTTCTTCCTCTCCTTCTCACTCCTGATCTCATCCTCCCACCTTTGCTTCCTCCCTTCGCTCTGTTGCATTTTCACGCAGCAGCTCTGTACAACAGGGTTTCCATAGCAACACTCATCGACGTGCAGCAGGTCACCGTGTCAGGAGGGACTGAGCGTTCCTCCCCTCCATTGGCTGCCTGGTCAGTTAAATCTAGCGGTGATTGGATGGCTGGAACTTCCGGGTTGGTGGTGTTTACTGAGACAAAGAGCTAAGCTGACTGATTACCAACACCACACACAGAGGCACAGGGAGGCGGGGGGGTAGATAAATGAAAAGACAGCGCAGATTTAGTAATCACTTTAGCGGGGAATGGAGTCACAAAAAGAGATTACAGCTGTCATTGTGTACAACAGTGGTTTCTGCTTCAGATTACAGCTGATGTAGCTGTTTGGAATAGCTAAATGCCCTCATAGTGCAAACAGAAACTCATTTTAAAACAAAATGCTGCGAAGAAAACAAGCAACAACATCTGGCTAACTGCAGATACTTGAAATGCTTGGCTTTGTTGCATCTCAGAACTCCAACAAAGCTTCAACTAAACAACACCAGCTCTCTGAAGGTCAAGTGACCTCTAGATCCTTTTTTCGTATTAGTGACTTTCCAATTGCATTCAGAAATTTATGAGAAATATGTTAAAGGCAAACATTTCGTATCCAATTTCATGATTTTAATTATTAGTTTTGGATTTTTGTTATTCTATAGGGGATAGATTATACTATAGTCTGCAAAGATTTATATATATATATATATATATATATATATATATATATATATATATATATATATATATATATATATATATATATATATATATATATATATATATATATATATATATATATATATATATATATATATATATATATATATATTTCGTGCACATGTTTGGGTCCATAGTGGGTCATTATTTTATACACCATGGGTCGTTGTTCCCTAAATGGCACCAATAAAAACCATGCAGGGCTTATTGTAACTGTCAAAAACTAAACTTCAAAATGAAAAAAAGGAATTTTGACCTTGCAGAATTGTTTAAACTTAACCAAATTTTAAGGTTATAATCATTAAAAGTTTAATCTCCCACAACAACTCAAATTTCAACCCTGACTTTTACTAGGCCGCTCTAAAAACGTACTGCAAGGGTCAATTATAAACACAATGAGATAAGAAAAGAAAATAATTCACTTTTCAACCCTTCGAACCAATATAAATTAAATGAATGCAAATTCATTGGGGTTGTTTATGTTTTTTTCTGTGTATCCCTCTCTCACTACTATCTTACGCGTTTCCATGTTGGAGGGATTTGCTCTCCACCTGCAGATTCTTCAACTAGTATAATTCCATTTACAAAGCCATTTTGATTATTATAAACCTGATGTAAAAGGTTTATGATAAAGGTTCCAATGATTTTTAGGAAAAAACCATTGGTTCCATTTGGAACCAAAAAAATGGTTCCAAAAGGTTTATAAAGTATAAACCTTTTGGAACCATTTTTTTTACATTTTGAATGAATATATTTGACCCTGTATGTATATTATAGATTGTGTTTCAGTAGCAGCAAGTAGATTTTAGTTCAGCTGTACAAAGCAGTGGACTGTGTAGGAGAAAGGTGAAGCAGAAGGTTAAGGAATAGTTGAACAGATCTAGACACATGTCAGGATTGAATTGTGACATAGCAACTCGTACAAGAGAGAACGTTTAGGGGATGCTTGTTGTATAAAGATTAATAAAGGGCTGAAAATGTTTCGATTTTCATTTGGAGAAATAAGACTGAATAAAAAAAAAAAAGGGACGGCTAAGGTTGAGATGATGATAAGTGATGCGCCCACATATAATTTCCCTTTAATATCAATTGAATATTTTGAATTGAAATAAAAAAGCAAACTCAAAAGTTTGCATTTATGTTTCACATAATAAAATGCACAAATACAAACTGAGAAATAGGCAACACAAGCATATTACAAACAAGCTGGTAAACAAACACTGAAAACTACAGATAAAATCTGAATATTTTCACCCGTCCTCCACCGCATAAAGCTCAACATCCTGATCTTAATGCAAAAAGAAATGAGGTGGTTTGAAAACTGAGACGAGTTTAAAAGGATCCAACGGGGTCAAATGTAGAAAATTTGTCAGCTTCACCCCCACCCAACGAGTTGCAGTTGTGTTCTGATCCACGTCCCTAGCTTAAAATAATCCTCTGAGGATACAGCCTTGGTCACAGAAAGATCTGTGCCTTTGTGCTGCTTCTCAGTCTGAATGATGACTAATTCCTTTATTCTTCTCCAGTTTATCCTCTTAACCACTTTACCCGGTACAGATCGGATTCTCAACTCCAGGAAATTGGCACATTTCCGGAAGCTGACCTCTTTGCTTTCCATGCAGTTTGGAGGTTCAGCTGCTTCCCTTCGGGCATTGTCTTACTCTTCATACATACATGTACAACTGATGCTCCTGCATGTAGTACGCTGTAGTTGGTTTTAGCCACGAGCTCCAGATGTTCGTCCATTACTGCATTTTTGACTGTTTAACCTTCGTCTCATCTACTAGGACCAAAGTTTTAAAGAGCAGGTTGGACTTCTGGAATAATAAACAGAAAACAGACACTACTTTATGCTCTAAAACTGTTAAAAAAGAAAGAAAAATAAAGCCATTTACAAAAAAAGAATTGACTGATTTAAGCATGAAACCCCCAAAATGAATTATGATGATAGAAATAGACACATTTCACAATTAATATGATAATTTCATCCAAACCCACATAATATTAGAGTTTGTTATTCGATTTATATAACATTAAAAATAAAATGTTTCTCCACCCTTTAATTCGTGTTAAAACAGAAATAAAAAATAATAATAATTTTTTAAGAATTTGAATTTTTATTTCAGGAAATAATATAAAATAAAGCAAATTATATTCGAGAGGCATAACTAAGTAGGATGATTCTGAAATAATAAAAAGTAAGAAATATATTGAAATAATTAGAAAAATAGAATTAATATATAATATGACAACTTTTTGTTAAAATAATAAAAAAAACAATAAAGCATTAATCAGTCATCTAATACTGATCGATAAATGCAGAGTAAAATTCAGAGTTTCATATTTTATAAAATAAATATTGTGTGTTTCATACTGTAATAAATCATTGTATCTACTTATTTATGCAAATCATTTCACCATCTTCAGCAGTATTGTTTTAGTTTTTTTTTGGCATTTTTCCCCCTCCATGCTCAAGCAAATCCCTGTTATGTATGCTTACTGTTGGAATATTTGATTTATTGGTTATCATTAGATTTATACTTTATTATACATTTTTTACTCTAAAAAAGTAGAAAAGGCTTGGTCTCCTTGTGCTTCATAAGCTGATCCCCTTCCTTACTTACTGCAACATATTTTCTTCTTATATTTTAATAATGATTCTTCTGGGTTAGTGTGGGTTAAACAGAGAAAAAAAAAGATATCAAAGGCATCCTGACTGTGCTGCTGTGGGTTTTTGTTGTGAAATTTCAGAGTAGATTTTTAATCCCCAAACAGAAATCTGAGAGACTCAGATAGAAAAAAAAGGGCCCATGCAAAAGCTCTTAAACGGATAAAAGACTCTAACACGCAGGCAGAGGTTTAGCTTTAGACTGACCTTCCCGCCTTTTAGTTGTCAGCCACAGTTTGTCTGACCACACATATTTTTCTATGCTAGTCCGACAGAGGTTGTACATGTTTTCAACTACTTCTCTGAGTGAGAAACAGTAATCCCTCAGGTACAGAGGTGACACATAATTTCATAAAAACCAAACAGCTGTAGAACTCCCATCTTTAACATCTTTATTTATGAATTTGTTGCAAGATGAGTAAGAGTTTGAAAAATAAAAGAGGTGTCAGCAAAGTTATTTGGATTGTGTTGTGATGCTCTAGTTTTTCTTGCCAATCCTAATCCTCACCTCGTCCACTATCACTGCTGGTCTGCAGAGTTGAGCTTATGTAACATTGATTTGATGTCTATAGTGAGGATTAGCAGAGCAGTCTGAAACATGAAAAAATCCAGATCTTTATCCTTGGAGCTTGGCTTATGCCTCTGCTGAATCAGGAACAAAATGGACATATAAAATTAGGGAGTATATGAGGGTTTTCTTTTTTTCTTCCATGCTGTTTAAAACTGGACCATTGAGACAAACAGTCTGAAATCAATGCAGGGGTATTCACACTGTTATGTATAACCACAGATGTTAAAGCATTTATGGGATAGATCAACAATCAAACATGATTTCAAACGGGAGGGTAACAGTGACAATATGCAAACTCCCCTCAGAAAGACCGTACCCAGGAAACAAACCCACAACCTTTTTTAGCTGCAACCCAAAAGTGCCAGAAACTGTGCCACTGTGCACCCATTTTTAAACTCAAACTAAGGTTTACTGACCCTTTGACAAACAGCTTAATCTTAGGCAGACTTTGTAACTGTTCTTATTTGTTATTGAGTTCCAGACTTTGAATATACTGTTCTAACACCAGATTTTGATCTGAATAATCAGGCAGCCTGTTTTGGGTCATTGTCCTGCCATAAGGTAAACCTGCACCCTAGTCCCAGGTCTGCAGCCACTTTGACAAACCTATTTACTTTAGGAGACTTTTGCTGACTTCTTCTCTTGTTTCTTGAAAGCATTTCTCCTCTCATTCAACAACTTCCAAGAATTTCAAAGAGGTTAAAATCGCTATTGAACAAAATAATAAGACAGAATTTACTACCATTTTCAGAAGTAAAAAACTCATTTGGACGAGAGCTGAAATGCCAAGTTGCCATCTACAGAAACTTTTACATCTGAAGGATTTGCTTCAAGGTTTGTCCCATATTTAGCTTCATGCCTCTAATAATCAAAAAAAAAAAAAACACCAGTATACTTGCTGTAGAAAAGCATCCTCAAAGCGTGATGCTGCCTCTTCCATGTTACTCTGCGGGGAACCTGTTGGAACTCAATGGTTCTCTCACTAGAGCTGTGGATTCTTATACTGTAGCTCCTCTTAGTTGCTTATTAGTGTTTAAGTCCAAGTGGACATCCATGTAGGTCTGCAGTTGGTCGATCTTTTCTATGATCCGTTAATGGAATGAACAGAGCTTTGGAAGATGTTTAAAGCTTTAATTTTGCTTTATAACCTACTTTAAAACTGTCCAAAATTTTCCCCCTGACCTGTCTGCTGGGTTTCATGGTCTTTGTGATGCTGTTTGTTCTCTAATGTTCTCTAAACTGAACAATACACTGTTTGGCTAGAGGCTGCACTTTCTGAAGTCGTGTTGGGGGAAGGCTTTGAAATAAACAACATCCTAATTTAACAGTAATGCAAAGCTGTATTTCAAGATTTTGACAGGTTGTGTTTTTTGGTATGGGCTCCTCACGAGTTAAACAAAGCCCATCAGGGACAGATGGTCTTTAACTCAGAAACAGAAAGCGTGCTTGTTAAAGGCACATTTATGAACCAAGCCAGGGAGCTGGTGCATGATCCAAACCCAATGATGCTTCTGCAGCCTTCATCTCACCGCCTTTAGTGTTTTTGACCTATATGATTAAGAAGTGCTTTGCGCTGGCCCCCCTTTACAGAAATTAGTAAAATTGTTTTGGCGTGCGAGCTGTGAAGCAGATTCTCCCAACAACTGTACGGGCCCGGGGATGAATCCTTGTCACATCTAAAAAAGTCTTTTTGTATCAGTGGAGCAGTGACAGTTTCAGAGGTGTGTTTTCATGAGGTGGGATATAAAGCAGCATTTCTGTGTTGTTAGGGAACATGTTCCAAATGTTCCTAACATTTTTTAATCGCTCCAAATATTTTTCCCTTAAAAAATTTGGAAAGATTGAAATAATCTGCTCCTAAACAGCTCCTTCCTCATTTTTCAGCACCACGGAGAGCGCCAGCAGTCTGTTGAAACGCAGCCTGGTGCCCCACTGAATATTTCATTTACTCAGGCGTTTCAGACTGAGGCTTGTAAACGCTTCCAAGAAACCATGAAAAACAAAAGCCCACACGCTGCTTCACATATATTCACTCATTTGCACTTTCCACTGGCAGCTTATGAGGTACACTTGGCTTTAAGTAACACCGTGTGCAGCACAGTAGCCCCCATTAGTAGTTAGGGAGTTAAGTATGGTTAAGTATCTAAGCTTTGTTTTAAAGCCCTTCACATAAATAATTCAGAAGTTCGAATTGTTTTGGTTAAATCACTTTTTTCACCTGCGCACATCTGTATTTGTCTCAATTAAATACACTTTTCTGCTGAATTTTACCTTGTGAACTATTTCTAAAGATACTATTGCAGCTAATGGAAATCTGAACATCTAACTTCTCTAACATAGCCTTTTTAATCATGTATGAGCCTGTAAAAATTATGAGTCACTCGTTGCTCTGGTTCTTCATGCCCTTTCTGGAAAGTAGCGGTATGAGGAAGTTCAAGCCACCAACATCATAAGAATAAGAATACAAAACAGCTTCTGATTGAAAACCGAAAGGGCATATGAAAGAACTCTTAAACTAATAGTTGAACCATTCAAATGTAATTTTTGGAGATATTACAAGTTTAAGAAATCATCCAATTCCAGATTTAGAGACCTTTGTCCATTAGACAAACAATCAACAAGCCCATGTTGCTGGAACAGTTTTTCTATTACCCACGCAACTTAGAGCTACTTAACTATAATATTTAAAGATTAGACCATTTCTGTCCAATCTGCCCTCTGGTTGTATATCTACATAGAAACAGCCTCTTAAACCTTAGCCTTTATTTTTATTGAATTATTTTTTAATCCTTAAGAAAGAAAACACAATGTCTTTATTTCTTTGAATAGAAACAGTGATCCAAATTTAGTTGTAACAAAAAACATTGTTTGGTGTGAAGGGGATGTGGATAATCCAGGTCTAGAAAGTAAAAGCCAGTACAGAGATTTGTTCCAACCATTTGCAGCTTCGCCACAAAGACAGGAACTAATCACCTGGTTAAGTGAACAGGGTAAAGGAAACTGATCCACTGTGTTTATGGATGTCAGTAGTAATCCTCATCAGCTCCTCATCAGTGCATGCATGACACGTAGCTCCATGTCTTAATCAAACATGATAATCTAACTGCAAAGTTATCTAAAAAGTGACTAAAAATGTATTAAAAAGTATGTTTGCCCTTAATTTGAGTATGTAAATAAGATGATCTGCCAACCAAATAAGTATTTTTATCCTTAAAATAAGATAATCAAATATTATGCAGTTGAAATAAGAAACTGTTCTTGATTTTTTATTTTTTTGTATTTAAAATGTCTTATTCTATTGGCAACTTATTTTAAGAAAAATTGACCTACCAAGATTTTAATGTTTTTGCAGTGGTCGAAATTTTGCCATCCCTCCTGACCACGGAATTACCTTTAAAAATGCAATTTGATGAGAAATAATTTCTCCACTGGTTAAGAAAAAGTACAACATGCCATTCTTAAAAACTTTAACAACACGCTAAAACAATGAATTACTGAGGTGAGCCACACTGCTGTGTTTTCACTGTTTTCTGTTCACATCTGCTTCTACAAAGGTATTTTGTTGGTACTGAAATCTATCGAGTTGCCAAAAGAAATTAGATCTGTAGAATTAAAAAGGACCCCGCATAAGTTGGACTTTTGTGGTAGGTGTGCAAGAGGGAAACCATGGTTGATTCTAGACAGGGGCCATTACCCCTGTAGAACTAGCCCTGGCCCTTGTTATGACCCCGCTCTAAAGAGATAATGCTAAGCAAATTTAGTATGATGATATGCACAGGCACAGAAACCATAACTGGACCAATTTTATCCGACAGCTTCAGATTTTTTGTCAGAGTATCAACCTCCCCAGACCACTCAGGTCTCCTAGTTCCTGCCTACTCTGTACACCCAGAACTAGAACTGAACATGGAGAAGCAGCATTTAGCTCCAATGCTCGATTTATCTGCAACAAACTCCCAGAAGACTTTAAAAGTGCCTAAAGTTTGAGTTCTTTTAAGTGAAAGTTAAAACCCCATTTGTTTAGAGTATGTCAAACTGCTAATTTAGGTTTTATGAGTTTATGTTTGTGGTCCAACTGTTTTATTTGCTTCACTACCTGCTTTTATAATTTCTTTGGATTTTTACTCAATTTTATTCCTTTATCTATCTTTTTATGTTATTGTTTAATCCATATAAAGCACTTTAAACTGCATTTGTAGTGAATTATACTATATAAATAAACTTGCCTTCCACCTTTTCAGATTTTATTGCTATTTTGTTGATTGGATCATAGTTTATATACAGCTAGCAGCATCAGACCTGCATGTGACAATGGATGTGTTAAACAATGAACCATTTCCCTTTCTTGTTTTTCTGTTTGTTTAGTTGATTTTATCATTATTTCACTGTGTTTGCCTATAAAACAAAAGGGAAAAAAAACACTGGCCCCACCTTAGTAAATTTGGGTCAGGCTGAATTTGACCAAAGAGAGCTTAGATGAAGACACAAACATTGTTTGTTAAAGACTGGTGTTTGGCTAAAGAAACATTTCACTGAAGGTGAAACTTAGAAGCTAAAGAGAGAAAAAGAAAATACCAGCTAGAGCAGAGTGTCCTAACTTTTTTTAAACTCAAAAGCACACATTTTTGTATTTTACTAGTCCGATGTGGTCAGTGTTATTTAAGAGCAATGACAACCTTTTTCTTCCTTGAAGAATGGAAGAAAAATAGTGACCTACATGTGAGTACCGGTTATTTGTTCAGGTGTCCAGATTATGGTTTTAACAATGACTGAATATGTTGGAAAACTCCGTAGCATGAAGATACTGTGATTTTGCAGATTGTTCTTATGATTTTATTGTTATGTGCTATGCTTTCTCTATTTGAATGTTTTAAATTGATTTACTGAGCAAATAGAGATAAAACTGGTTGGAACATAAACCATAAAACTTTAAAAGTCTTATTCTTTCAGAGGATGGCCATTGTTACATATAGTAGCAGATTTGATTTCCTCGACAACATTTTCTGTTTTTACAACACTGACAGTTCTTAAGTTGTGTATTTGAAAATACAATGTTAATTGTGATTTTATTTTGTAAATGGAGAATCCTCTTATGGATTAAAAGATCAGCAGATTTAAAGTTCTAATAAGTTATTAATTGTCACAAAAAGAGTAACTACATTATTCATCGTAAAGCTGACAACCAGAGCAGAATTGCTCCCCTTAGCACTGCTGCTAATCATTTTCCAAAGTGAATATTTTTTCTTTGGAAAAGAGCATTTCCCGTCCTGGGCTTTTATTCATGAAGTGGAAAGAGGACACCTGCAGATGGTCCCTTTAAATGCAGATTCTTTAGAAATATTGGTCTGATAGAAAACAACCCACTGATCCCAGAAATAACCCTTTTCACTTTGATGCATTTTAGAGGCACCAGCTGAAACCAGGGATAAATTTAATCAGATTAAAGGTGCAGCAGCAAACAGCAAAACATGCAGGCATATTCTAAGAGTTCAGAACTTTGGGACAGCAAGTCTGCTTGTGTGTGGATATCATGGTGGATAAAAAAAAAACTAGTGCTGGGTGGATGGAGCAAAAATAATAAGACATTTTTTTGGCTAAGTGGCAATATACAATATTTATCTTTTACTTTCACACTTTTTCTTTCAATTGTCATGCAGCACCACCATGAATAAAGTGTATTTAGGCCTAAGCTAAGAAAGTATACAGCTTTAATATTTACCCAGGTCTAAATCAGGTCTAATTGAAGCTCCAGATTGAAGGCGCTCAGATTGAACCTCCTAACTCTGTAGCAAGTGATAAACTGAGCACGACGTGTGCAGCTTGGATAATAATCAACTTTTGAAAAAAACGCTGTAGTCCCCTCATTTCGAGTTGTTGTGACATATGCTAAACTCAGGCCAGTTTTTTTTTAACCTCCTTTGCTGAAAGCATTCTTTCTTGCCATCATAATGTTTGCATGTCTGCTACTTGCATGCAAACACTAGAATATTTGCCTTACTTTACTGCACACCCATGCTTGTGCAAACACCAGGAGGAACCCAATATTTATCATTAGGGCTATTTTTCCCCCTGTTCTCCAAAATCAAAATCTGGATTTAGCACCAAATACAGCCGTGTATTTAATGTGAAAAGGTGAATCTGCAACTTTTCTTTTTATGTTATAGCTTTATATTATTTTCTCTTTCTCCAGGATATTCCGATAAAGGGGACAATGTTTCAACCTAAGTATGTTTAAAAAATACATTACTGTTTAAGAGAACTTAATTAAATTTATAATGCTTTACTCAAACTTCCAACCGTTTGATTCAGAATATGCCTAATTCCGTTTATAAAAAGGGCAAAAAGCAGTCAGGGCAATGAACTTTCACTTTTATTTGGTGCTAATTCTGATTTTGAACACATATAGTACATAGACAGATATTCATTTAAAGGAAACATATGATGGAATTGTTTATTTTGTTTGTGTCTTAGGTTTTGTGTTGCTGCATCTTTTCTTTGCTTTTCAATCCCAGGGCCCAACATACAGTTTTGTTCCCCCCAACCACACACACAAACCAACATGCCCAAGTAACTACTGTTCTGCCCTACCCCTCATTTATCCTAGTTGTTCCCTTTGCCTCTTTGCTCAGATTCAGCATTAAAGCAGCCATTTCATAAAATCTCATTAATCTGTTGCACATGTATGTCTGTGTGTGTGTTTGAGTGCAGTGTCTGATCTGTCTCTCATATGGTCATACAGCTGTTTGCTGACATGATTACAAAGGCCTGACCAGATGTGTTGCCCATCTGTCTCTGACGCAGGTTCTGTGTTTGTGTGGGTTTGTCTCTGTGTGTGTGTTCATGTTTGGGGATGAGAGTAAGCGCAGCCTCCCAATGACTGGGCCAGCTTTAAAGTTAACACCACTTCATGCGTTTAAAAGTCTCATGCCTGCTGCATGACAGCGTAACTCAAAGTGAGATTGGCTTCGAAGGTTCGCTCCATTCACCCATTCCCATTTTCTCTGGTACTCGAGCCCACAAGGGAACCATTTGTGCGTGTTTTGCGATGGAGACGGAGAACGTGGTTGCTGTCCTTATATGGTCATGTAGTCGTGCTGGAGTGAGCGCGTTTGCTACAGAATGAATCAGAGTGCTGTTACATCAGAGAGGTCTGGCAGGAGGGATGGATCACTTGCTCTCCGATTGGAACACACACTTCCGCTGCAGAGTGTGTGTGAGAGAGAGTACAACCTCAAACACATATACACACTCACTCAGATGGCCTACTTTCCAGCAATATAGAGATGCAGGGATTGTTATGCAGCAAGGAATGCTGCGTGATGGTGTGAATGAAGGGGGTATGACAACAGGAACACAGTCTTCTGTAATAAAGTCTGAACTTTACACATAAACCAGTAAAACTGAATAAAAAAACTGCCTTCCCTTTTATATTGTAGGACTCTCTGTTTATGTTTTATATTTAACAGATATTATGTTTCTTTAAAAAAAACACATGATAGAGTGCATGTATCATGATGCCTTTAAATGATACCGTAGTAAGCCTAAAGTTATAGAGCCTTGACTTATTGTAATATAAAATAAACCATTGACAGAATTTATTTTGGTTAAAATTTTTTTTTATTATTTTGCATTTTTGTTATAAAAGAAATATTTTAAGAATGAATGAACTCTCAGGCATCTATAAAACATGTCCAGCTGATCTATTAACTTCCGCCACTCACTTATTGATATCTTAGATCTTTTCTTCTAATTTTCCCATGATGTCACTAAATGAAGCAGTGAGTTTTTAGGTGCCTTAAACCAATGGAATTCTGTTTCACACAAATGTTGTAAATTAACCTCTCAGAAGCCAATCAAGCCAAGACGTCTTCATATTTATTTTTCCAAATAGTTTAAAGGCAAAGTACTCTTAGTGGATAAACGTTTTATTTTAAAGACTTTAAATAAAATGGTTTTTATAATTTTGTCAGTGAGAAAGAAATGCCTTATTGTCCTGTTAAGTTTGGAGTAAATTCAAGTGCAGCTCCAAAAGTCATAGAATTAAATATTACATAGAGAGAGCAAAATTTCAGGCCACTTACATATAATGAAAAGCCTAAATCCAGTGTTTCCAAAAAATGAACTTTATTAATAATTGATTTAAAAGTGATCCTTTAATGAAAGTAATATCTAAGCTTTCAATACTTGGGGCTCTTTTTGCATGAATCACTGAATCAGTGCAGCGAGGCATGGAGGTGATCGGCCTGTGAGTCTACAGAGGTTTTCATGAAGCCCAGCTGCCTTCAGCTCATCTTCGTATTGCTTCTGGTGTCTCTCGTCTTTGTTTGACAGTAGCCCATAGATTCTTCATTGGGTCAGGTCAGGCTATAGCTTGATGCCAAGTCCAGTGCAGTAACACCATGGTTGATAACCCAGGATTTGTCACTGAATGGTCCCAACTCCTGCTGGCACCTTTCCTGAATGTGTGACTGGATGTTGACAACAAACAGCCTGAATCTGTAAACCCCAACAGCAGACATTGAACTCGCCAATGAACACAAACTGGCCCAAATGACCTTAAAAGATGGTTAATGAACAAAAATAAAAAAGAAATAAAACAAGATGTTTCAAGATTTTCTGCAGAAAAGTATGACAAACGATCAACGTCCTGCAACCAAACACTTATCTTTTTTTTATAAGGCCAATATTGTTTATTTGACATCAGTGTAAGATATGATAAGATAAGATACGATAAGATAAGATAAGAAGATAGCAGCTGTCAAACCTTTTTGGGCTGATCTTTAGTATTATATATCTTTCTGTTCCTCCATTTACATCATGAAAATTGCACATTGGTAAGAAATGTTACACAGGTCTCAATTTAAGTAAAAATAGACATACTCGTACTCGTACTCGTACTCTGTGTTTTTTTTTTTTTTTTTTTTTTTTTTTTTTTTTTTTTATATATATAAATTTGCTAATAAATGTCTATAAAAATAGACATTTATTAGCAAATTTATATATATAAAAAAACACATTAACAATGGATAGCAAAGGGAGAGAGTGGCAATTTATGCGCTTTATGTGAACTTGAAGCATAGCTGCTGAATGCACTGATTAATCAGCAAACACATGCACTTATTGACTGATACAAGAAACAAACACTAAAATCACCCATAAATATCAGCTGGCCAATACTGGTGGTACTAGATTAAATTCACAAGGAGTCCAAGGTGTTTTCATTAGGTGGACAGGAAAGCATGAAACAACAAAAACAGCAAAAGTTTATAATTTAAAATGTATTAAGAGTAGAAGCAAAAAAAAGCTACTTATGGTTCGGTTTTAAATAAAGGGAAATTTCCTCCTCATTTAGTATAATTTAATGTTGCTTTGCCTTTAAATTTGTAGTTTTTGGATAATTTTTTAAAATTGTATTCACCTAAGACAAATAAATATCCACTGAAAGATAAAATAAACCTGTTCTTGTGATATTATGTCATTGTACATTTATAAAGCAGGAATGTTACATATTTTTAATTCCAAAAAAAGTTTGTTTTCGAGTTTGAAGCTGCTTCATTTAACATCCTGGAAGATTTTTAAATTGAAAATGTGAAAAAAGCTTCTTGGGTGGGAAGAGAAACATCTTCAAAATTGAAAACAAAGTCCAGCGGATTGTTTTTTTGTTGTTGTTTTTTTTACTTTTTTTGGAATGACTATGACCTGGATGACTGAGAATCTTCATCAGGATACATATTTTTAACTTATTTTAACTTTTAATCATATCAGAATTAGAACCTAAGTCAAGCTGATAAATTCAGTATTTGTATTAATTCTTTGGTTCAAAATAACTTTGAGCAGATGAAAAACTGTCATCTGATTGTAACAGGGGACAAGACCGGTTCAACAGGGGCTCTGGCCCTTGTTGGCCCTGTCTAGAACTGTCCATGCTGGGTGATATATTTAAAACAGACCTGTAACAAAGCAATCCTTTTTTGGTAAAATTGGCTAGCGTTCCTTTTATTGCAGCTTTTTCATAAGGTTAGATTACAGTGTTTTAAATTCAGGTCGTATCTCAGATCTGATCCGTGTCTGTTTCCCCCACAGGAACTTTCCAGGGCCAGTGGGTCTGCGGGATGCGTCATGGCTACGGAGTCCGGCAGAGTGTCCCATACGGGATGGCGGCCGTCATCCGCTCACCTTTACGCACCTCCATAAACTCTCTCCGTTCCGGTTCAGAGCACAGCAATGGGACCGCTCTGTTGGACAGAAGCGGCGCGCTGGTTCCAGGTCAGCCCCCGGTTCCGGGAACTCTGACCACCAGCGTCTCCATGTGCAGCACGGGCAGCAGCGGCAGCAGCCCCGCAGTGTCCCGCGGAGGCTTCGTGCTGACGGCGCACAGCGAGGCTGAGCTGCTGAAGGGGAAGAGGAAAGGAGGCCTGTTTCGGATGTCCATCCTGTCTGGCCTCAAGCTGAGAAAGTCTGAGTCCAGAAGTTCTCTGGCGTCACAGAGATCCAAACAGAGTTCGTTTAGGAGCGAGGCAGGGATGAGCACAGTTTCCTCAGCTGCTTCTGACATCAACTCCACCATCAGGTAACCATGCTGTATAAGTCATTAATAAAAAGTCCACCCCAAATAACTAGAATTATATTTAGCTTTGAATTAATGGTTAAGTTTTACATCCACACCTCAGACATGATGGTCACAATCATTTCTGGAATGAATTTTGGTCCATTATTGTTGCAAACAAAGAACAAAAAATAAAAATAACCATAAAAAAAATAAAATAAATAAAACATTTAAATCCAAATCTAGTTGTTGAGAGCAATTTGCTGTTTTCTCAGATTTTTTCTTTTTTGTTGTTTTTTTTCCTTCAAATTTATTTTTGCATATGTTCTTTTTCAAATTACAATATTCTTTCTTTTTTTTTTTTTTTTTTTTTTTTTTTTACAAATGTAAGATTTTTTCCAAATATTCCTTTTAACTCTTGTACTTCAGATTGAGATTGACGTTGCATTCCTTTCAAACTGTGTTTCACATACGACCATTTCTTCATTCCTGGGAGCGGGTATTCCTCTGGAGTGACGGTTTTTTATTGCTCTGCATGAATTTTAGCAACACCATTGTATTGGTCACTGTGTGCGTCGAAAGCGAGCTTTTGTATTGGTTTTGAAGTGAAGAGAATGTTATTTTAGAAATGCAATTTGAAGAGGATGCAATAAAACTCAACCTAAGAAGAATTGCATTTTGTAAAAATGCAAATTGTAAAATTTCAAAATATGGAAATTGAAAAATAAATATAAGAAGAAAAACTCAGACAAATGTTACCCTTAAAACCCCCTTTTTAGAGCTCAATTTCTGGATTGCATTTTCTTTTTTACAAATGTGTTTTGGTTTTTCCCCCCCCTAATTTCTAAGTACAAAAGGCATGCAACAATGCTTTGCATGCACCAATAATGGAACAACATTCACTCTATTCATACATAAGCCAGTAGAGGCCTTTAGAGTAATTTCTGAATGACAACAGATTCTAAAATCCTCAATTCAAACTTCTTTATGTGAACACAAGTTAATCAGATGTATTGAGGCTTTGCAAGATTCCATATGAAGACTAAAAAACACTTCTTTAAGTCGAAAGGAAATAATTGGGATGTTCAGGGATGACCAAAGCATGCTGAGGATAGAAAACTGCAACACTAAAGTCACTGCTCACAGTGAAGACAGTTTTATATAAAAAGAGTCTGATATTGTGCAAAGTAAAAGCCGAAGCCTCTAGAAGGAATTTGAAACATCAAGCTCTACTAAATGTTGGAACACTATATTGGTAATACAATCGCAACGGCCAACAATATGTCCAGAGGAGTCAAAGTGAGGCCTTCTACATAAAGAGCACTGTGCCAACTCTTGAACACGGTGGTGGTACCATTAGGGTGTGGGGCTGGTGAACTGCACAAAGTGGAGGAGATAATAAAGGAGGAATACATCCAAATTCTTTAGCTTCACTTCAAATCAATAACTTACTGGTTGAAATCTAGACAAATGATCCAAAACACTCATCCTGAGCTGGTTAGAAAGGTTAAAGCAGGCTAACGTTAGGCCCTGAAATTAAACCTCTTGAAAATACAAGGACTATACTGGTCTATTTCTGGGAACAAACCAAATGGAATCTGCTCCTCCACTCCATTCAAGAGTAGTGGTGTGTCGGTTCTGGGCACATGTGCAATTATAAAATTTGTTCAATTTAAAAAATAAAATAAAATAAAAAGTGGGGAGTTGCGGTCTAGTGGTTAGGGCATAGAGCTTTGAATCCTGAGGTTCTGAGTTCGAGCCCTGCTCCCACAGGCTGCCGCTCTGGCTCTCTGAGCAAGACCCTTAACTCCACACTGCTCCCCGGGTGCCACGCAATGGCAGCCCACTGCTCCAAAAAGGGATGGGTTAAATGCAGAAGAAAGTTTCTCCATTGTGAGATCAATAAAGTTCAATTATTATTATGTCCGCATCTGTATGCATAGTTCAGAATCTCCGTAGATTAGAGAAAATTCTGGTCTTTCCCTTCAGTTCTTGCTTTTAGAATCAATAAAAGTTGTTCCTTTATAATCTTCCACTTAAATGTGTCACGGCTCAGAACAGAGGACCCAGTATTTAAGGCAAGACAGACAGTGGGATTACTCAAATGTGTTCATTAGGAACTGGCGGATCGGAGTAGCAGCTGCTAGACCACTTCTCAATTTCAATTCATTTTATTTGTATGGCGCCAATTCACAATACATGTCATCTCAAGGCACTTTACAGTTCACCAGATAATACAGTCAAATCGATTCAAAGTTTTCTATCTGAGGAAAACCAGTTGATTGTATTGACTCATTGACTCGAATGCAATACCTCGCCCTAAGCATGCTTGTAGCCACAGTGGAGAGGAAAAACTCCCTTTTAACAGGAAGAAACCTCCAACAAAACAAGGCTCAGTGTGAGCAGCCATCTGCAGAGGCCGACTGGGGTAAAAGGAGACAGAAGCAGAGATACAGGAAGTACAGAATCACAGGAAACTCTGCAGAAAGGAAACACAGGTTAGTGACCATGTAAATCTAACAGAAAAAGATTATGAACAAAAGTCCCTAATCTGGTTTACAAGTTCAGTCCATGCCCAGAGAACAAGGTAGGATCAGGCTAGTGGGCTGCCAACAAGATGTGGAGGGCACTGCCCAGAGTGTCCCAGATGTTGCAGCCCTGGAGAACGGAGAACAAGCAGGAGTCCAAAGACAGGTCAGGCAAAGAGATCAGAACAGGAACAGGCTGGCTCAGTAGTTGAGAGGCAGAACAGTTCAGGATCAGGTACTCAGAAACACTAAGGTATGCTAAGAACACTCTCTACACTGCCACAAGAGAACAAAAATAATCTGGCCCTGATGGCTGGATGCAAGCAGCTTAAATAGAGGCAGGAATATGTGGATCAGATGAGCAGTGATGAGAAACCAGGCCGAGTTAGACAGGTGAACGAAATGAATAATTATGACAGTCCTCAGTACCAAGATCATGGCAAAATGCTAAAAATAAAAGGAATATTTAAAATCTTGAAAAAACAATGTTTTTTTTGATGGGTGGACATAAATGAGCTGGACATAACTTTTGTGAATTTAAAGCAAGGTGAATGACAAAGGTCTATAAATAAGAAATGCAAAGCATATTCATCATTCATGTCAGACAAAAATGCTTTCCTGTCCACCTTTGTGGTTTGTGACAAAGCCTCAGATTTATACCTGATAACTGGGCAAAGGTTACAGAGTAACACACAAAGGGGCCGGAAAAGGCAGCTCCCTGAATCTGCTGAAAAAGTCTGCCCTGAATCAGCTCAAATAAATGACTCTTATTAGTTAGCAAAACATTTATTATTCCCAAGTAAAGCTTTCCATGTGTAACTTGACTGAATGACTTTGGGACGTGTTCGCTAATGACTGTTGGTCCTTTGATGATGAGATGACGCAGTTTAAAGTGAAACTGCCCTTCATTTGGAGGACGGACTTTCTGGGAAAGGAAGAGCACCTGCTCCACTTAAACTGCATAACAAATTAGGACCCAGTCCAGTTTAGACATTTGATCAAATGGTTTAAACAACCTCTGCCTTCCTTTATTTAGGTTAATTAACATCATTATGTTTAGTCTTGAATAGATGAATCTTCATCAAATTAATTGTTTTCTGTTTTGAGTTGGCTCATTAAAAAAGCTAGTACAATAGAGCTGCACACTGTTTGACAGCAGCTGAAGGTGATGTGCATCCAAACATGATTGAATTAGGGGAAAAGTGTTGATGATTATGACAGAAAAACAGGCTTACGGGATTTTTTATTTTATAGAGTGGCTTTCTCGCTGCTATTACTTTGTTTGACCCCCTTTTTCAATAGAACAAGACTTCGCCTTCAATGTTTGAAAATATCAGAAATCTTGGACTATTCCTTTTTGCACTTGGAATAATGTTATTGTTGTGTCCGGGAGAGATGAGGAGTTTAGGCAGAAATAATTTCTTGATTTTATTTCTCTAGACTTGACTTAAAATAAAAAGTTTTTTTTAAGTTTGGGATTGGAATTGGACTTTTTCACCACTGTCTGGGAAATTCACCTGGATGTGTTACAACTATTAGTTCAAAAGTGCACACAATTAATTTAATGTATCCTTTATTAATATCCTAGACTGTCTTTCCACACCCTGTACATATGTGTGCATGAGCTGCAGTACATCCATAGAACTTAATTCTGAAAAAAAAAGAACAAAAAGCTCAAGAAGAATATACTCTTTCTGGAGTATTTCTGCAATTTTGGCTCTTGACTTGAGGCTTGACTCTGACTTTAGGATAAAGACTTTAGCGTTTCAAACGTTAGAATTTTTCAGTGTTACATCACTGTGAAAAGTATTTTCTCCCTTATATTTTTCACAACCCTGAAAATACTTTAAATCCAACAAAGATGATGCTTTCACCTAACCTGGCAGTAGCCAGATTGATATGTGTAGAACTGAGTTGAGTTCTACATTATCAATCTGGGATGGCTGCCGTTTAGTCTGTCTGTGAAAAGGAGGGATGTTAAGTACAATACTTCTAGCTGATTGGGTGACATGCTAGCTAGTACCCACCTTCCATAAAACGCTTTCAGCCGATCGTAGCAGCGAATCAGGCAGCTTCTTGAGTATTTTCACAACTAGCGGAATAAGCTGATAGATAAAACTTTTTCTAAATACTGTCAGAAGAAAAGCACAGACATCTTTCCCATTTAAAATGCACAAAGTGCTTCTCTTTGCTCCTTTTTTAAACGAGAAATTGTCGATATACCTGAAACCGAGTCAATTGCGGTATCGACAAGTGAGTCCTCCAGCGTAGCCATGTTTGTAATGCCCTTCTGACTGTCGTCATTCCTACTGTACATGTCCTGCCCCAAAAAACACTGCTGGCATGTCATTGGTCCGCCTCACTTGTTTTGAGATTGATGTTTTAGTGGGAATCTTTCAATATAGAGTTGTTGTGAGACTGAAATCTCTCATGACATTCCAGCTTGCAGCTCAAGGTTAGGTTTAAACTAGGACTTGCTGAGGTGCTTTAGATAATCTTTTGTACATCTGCAGAACACAAGTGCATTTGAGTTTAAATTGGTGAAGCTAAATCTCCCTCTGGACATTATTTACTCAAATCCTCCTGGCTGTGAAGGAGTGAAGCAGTCCCAGACCATCACATTGCCATCATCATGTTTTATTTATGGTATGATGTAATCGTTTGTAAAAATCCTTTTTAGGTTTTAGTTCAGATGGAACACTTTTTTAACAATGTCCACTTTTTTCTTGTCAGAATATTTGACCAAAAACCTGGGGGGGTTATATGTGGGGGGAGCCTTTATTGTTTATTATATTTTTCACTTCTAAACTTCTCCATAGATGCCATTTTTCTTTTCTTTTTCTTTTTTTTTTACTTTTGAACCATGAACCCTGACCTAATCTGAGGCCTTTAAACCATTAGAACAGGGGTCTGCAACCTTTCACATCCAAAGAGCCGTTTTGCCCAGAGTCTGACCAAGTAAAAGTTTTTTAGAGCCGCAAAATATAACATGACTTTTTCTAGAAAACCTTTTTTTTTTTATCTTGTACAGGAAATCAGCTGTTGCCATTTCAAACAATCAACAATTCATGTATTTTTAATGTTAAAACATATAATTTTCAAGCTAATTCATAGAAAAATGTCTCTTAAAACATATTTCTGGTTCTTTTAATCTCATTCTTTTCCATCTTATAAAAAACGCTAAAGCTATTGATACCGGTATATATTATAGTAAATTATTTAGCTCTTTATATACATTTTAGCTACTATTAAGAGCCGCTGGAGAGGGTCCAAAGAGCCATATGTGGCTCTGGAGCCGCAGGTTGCAGACCCCTGCATTAGAAGCTGTTCTGACTTCCCGGATACTTCATCTTGGAGTAATTTCGGTTGGCCAGCGACTCTTGGGAAGGTTTTACTCAGGTCCTTGTTTTCACTGTCTGTAGATAATGGTTCTCGCTAAGGTTCTCTTGAGTCCCAAATTCTTGGCAATGCCTTTTCAACCCTATAAAGACAGACAGTACGGTAAGTAGAAAGTAGCTTAAGTGCAGCAGTCAGAACTTAATGTTGCCATCACAAACTGAGGTGACTGCATATAAATCTAACCCAGTTACACAAGTTTTACCTGAAAATAAGAAACAAAAACAAACAAACAAAAAACAGCTAACCCTCTAGTGAAAAGCTGGTGGAGAGAAACCAATAATATCCATAATATCTTAGCATTTGGAGAAAAAAATCAACTGAAAAAAATACAAATTTTCTTCATTCTAAATATTTTATTTGGGAAATAGTAATACTTATATTTGTTCATCTGAACGATTCAGTTTAATTGTATTCATTTCAAAAATCCAGTGTTATAATACCAATGAGAATCAGTGTGACCTTTGCCCTTTTCAGCCTTGGAGATGCGGACACAGAGCTGGCTGTTGTGGATGATGATATTGACGCCACGGCCACAGAGACCTACTGTGGGGAGTGGAAGAATGACAAGCGGACCGGATTTGGTGTGAGTCGGCGGTCTGACGGACTGCAGTATGAAGGGGAGTGGCTAAGCAACAAACGGCATGGCTACGGCTGCACCACGTTTCCAGATGGCACCAAAGAGGAGGGAAAGTATAAGCAAAACATCCTGGTGAGCGGAAAAAGGAAAAACCTGATCCCTCTCCGGGCTAGCAAGATCCGGGAGAAGGTGGACCGGGCTGTGGAGGGTGCTCAGAAGGCGGCAGATATCGCCCGACAGAAGGCTGAGATCGCTCTATCCAGGTAGGAGCTCTGACTACTCCTCATTGAAAAAACAACATGATTTACATCCAAACGATGTCTACATTTGTTTAAAAGTGAAAGGTGAAAAGCTGTAATTTTCATGTTGTTAAAAATGACGTTTCACTGTCTACTATTAGACTAAAGTGGCACAAAATCACACTGACCAAACCCAGCCCAATTTTAACAACTGTTTCTGGACTAAATCAAGACTAAGACTGACCTACCTGATTTATCCTAAAAAACAAAGTCTAAATGATGTCTGGTGTTTAGGGAGGGCAGTCTTGGTCTGGCTATTGTGTACTCAAACAGAATTAGAAAGTTTCCTCAAGAAAAAATTTCAGTTTAAAGTTTGTTTTTCCTTAAGGAGGACTTACCCTGTAGCCAGCTAGGTCAAGTGGTAAGTCACCCTATTTGCATACAGAAGGCCCGTATTCAAATCTTTATTGGGATGGAATGAACTGCCATCTCTAAAATACAGCATTGCAGAGATACTGAGCCAGTGAATTACAAAGTGAGGATAAAATTATGTAAGGTTAACAGGTTTTTGTCATAATGGGCATTAAAGACCTGACCCACATGCAGAGAACCACTCAGAGACCAAGGGTAAAAGTTTAACAGGTTTATTGTAGGTTAGCAAACACTGATGGAGATTGAAACTCTATGAGGAAAACAATGCTGGAAATCAGCGGACTGGTGAACCGGAACCGGAAACTCTGAAGGGGAGATCACAGTGATCAGTTCAGGGACAGTGGGAAAATAGACTGAGGCTTGAATATTGCTGAAGAGGAACTCACTTTTGGGTGGCTCTTGGTTTATCCTTGGATCCAGTTTGTGGGGGTTTAATTCAGAGAAGAGGGAACTTGGAGAGCGGACAGGCAGACATACGTAGGACCCAGAGGAGTTAAGGAGCGGACTGTCACTTGGTTTTCCAGGAGTGGACTTGAACGGATCATGTGGAGGTTTTCCCCTTGCTCAGTGAGACTAAGTAAATCCTTCCAGGGGTAGAAGGTCCAGGCTTATCCAGTAACACAGGAAGTCTTCCTGCCAAAGAACAAAGACAAAAAACAAGTTCAGACTCAGAGAAACAATGCTACGTTTAGACTGCTAATCTCAGTTTGGCTAGAGTACCCAATACTGGCAAACACCCGAGGTGGTGACAGCGCGCTGCTCAAGTACTCCTCTGGTAATGACCCAACAAGTCACAGGTGTGCAGGGAGGCCCAACGAGGACAGGGCACCGCCTGGTGGTGGAGAGAGGAAAACACAAAAAACAAACCTCACAAACTGGAATCCTAACAGTTCTAAAGTTTCACATGTGTGATTCAATGTTTAAATAGGCAAGAGATGTGAGAGCTTCCCTCTTATTTTCTGCAGAAATTCCTTTTAAATGGAGGCACAAGGGAGTGCTGGCTGACGTATCCATAACTAGTAATGTGATGCAAGCTCTGAACAGGTGGCAACGAAGCTCTGGGGCTTCCTCATGCTTCCTGTTAGATGTCCTGAACCGTTGTTCAGCCCAAATAAAACTCCAAGCAGAATGCCTGTGCATAACTGTATTTTATATTACATTTTAAATCAGGGACAGATTAAGCACAAGATTGGGGTTAAAATGAAATGAGGGGTTAAGGAGGTTAGGGCAGTAATTGAAGCGAGACGGTCCACAGCATTTGATGCTCGGATGAAGCTGAAGCTCCAGACAGGAAATACGAGCCTGTTCTCATTATAACTGCTCATTTATCTAAAACACTGAGCACATTCTGGGTTGGGATGTCAATGGTTTTTCTCTGACCTTCTTCACAGCAGCTAAGAGCTTCAGAGAGAGATACAAGACACAAGTTTTTGTTTTTTTTAAGATCAAGACTTAAAACTGGAATTAATTAACTGTCCCAGGACCTGAAGATCCACATTAATATTCAAGTCTGGTGGCATCAAATGCTAATGATCCGTTTGGGTCACAGACCCTGTTGTTTCAAGAAACCAGTGTTTGATACAGAGGCTTTGTCAGTGTGAAGGCTTTAGCATAACAAAACCACAGAGACCGTCTATTGATGTGAACTCAGGAAGGCAGCTTGTATGGCTGTTCCACTAAAATCTCTCCAGAGGGTTTACAGAACACATACTCACAGATATATCTGCCAAACCAGTTGTGAAAAGTATTCACTTGCCTTTAAATCACCAGAAAAGCCAAACAATCTAAAAAAGTGACAGTTTCCATCCAGATGCATCTGTCCTGAATTTTTAAGGGAAAACCTGTTCAACAGAAGGACGTGTAATCTAAAAAACATGAGCATCTGCAAAGGGTTTACTTTACTGCATGTTTCTTTGTTTTATTAAATCAAGAATTGGTTAGATGCCATCTGTAATACCTACTGCAAAAAGCAATTCACAAAAAGATCCTTCAAACTCTTCATGCGTATAAATAAATTTGCAAAGATAAAAAATGGTCTTTCTCTGTTTTACCGAGTGATGTTCTCTCCCTCTTTGATAAAGGAAAAATTCACAAAACATGGTAGCTAGCTTCTTCTGCCCATTTCTGAAGTTACTCTTTGACTACAAGTGGTCATCACATGTATTTTATGTGTCCGGTCAGTCTAGTGCTGAGATAGCTGCAGAAAGTTACTCTAGATCCATAAAATTTGATGAAATATTGTTCTAATCTAACTTTTCTGCTGTGTCACATTTTTTCAACTTTTGGAGGACTCCTCGTTTCTGCATGCACCTTTGCCATGGCCGAGCTTCCTTGGGAACAAAATTTAAGGGTCAGCTGTGATCTATGATTAAAAACTTTGTTTTTCTTTGCATACTTGATTTTAGGGTGTTTGACTGTTAAGGATTTTAGGGTTTAGACTGTTAATATGTATTCCACGCAATGTCTTATCAATGTAACCATATAAACTCCTTTTCTGCAGCAGCTGTTCATATGAGCGTCATTTTTATTCTTAAAAAAAAAAATATGATTTTGACATGGAAATTTGTGATAATTAGTGAGTGCAGGATTCTATTTATCAAAGAAAAAATGTACTTTAATAAGTGTGCACAACCTGAAACAAATCCAGTGTTATTTATTCCAGATTTTTTTTTCCATCTTTCATCTATTGCCTTAAAAGAAAGACTAGATTTAAAGCCATGGAGATGGAGGTAATGATGATAATTATTCCAAAAGAAAAAAAGGTAAATACTAAATATTAATATTTCAACTTATGACTTGTCTGAAACATCTAAAAACAGAAGTGGAAGAAAATAAGCGTGCTTAACGTTTGGTTATGTTTTATTCAATTTCTCATTCCTTTTTACAGGTACTTCTGATATTCTGTTATTTAAACTTGCTACAACATTTAACTTCAGTCAAACTTCAGTCTTTGTTTTTGATTGGGTTCAGCTATATAAAGATTTTCTGTTATCTCGCTGCATTAATTGTCTCAGCCTGTGTAGACTTTTTTTTCTTTATCTGTTATTTTTTATGCCCCAAGTATGTTTACATGTGTATATCTGGAATATCTCTCTATCCTTGAAAGAAGTCCACCTTTTCCTCACAGATTTTACATTTTCACATTTATCTGTGCCTCTGCAGTTTAAAGCTGCAGTCTGTAACATTGAGGAGAGAGCAGACTTCGACTGAAAATTTGAAGAAAAACAGGTTTCACTCCACTCCCCCACCCTCTCTGCTTCACTCATGCCCCACCTCCAAGCTCCACCCCTCTCACAGCATCTGCGCGGCTACCGCATGCGACCAGAAGGGGGGGGGGGGGCGGGATTCAGCGTGTGTGGGCTGTGATTGACACTCCAGCAGACGCTCCTCTGGCTGTGATTGGTTGTTTTGACTCGTCCCGAATTATTCTTTCCAGATTGAAATACAGGCAGTAGGCGGGACCAATTGAAGCAGTTTTTTTCACAGGTTACATATCACATGTACTGCTGTCCGGGCATAGGGACAGTTTTAGCCAATATGACAAAAAAGTGATTTTTAAAAACTTACAGACTTCAGCTTTAAGACCAGACTTCATGTCGTTTATACTGATAAACTCCAGTGTCTAGCTGCTGAGGGAGGCTTTGCTCTTACATTATGAGGACAGGGCCATGTGCAAAAAATGGCCTTGACATATTTTTGGGGACAGTGTCCTTGTTAAAAATAGGATGTCACTTTGTTTCCAGATTCAAGCTAATAAAACCCCGGTTTTAAAAGATCTTGAAGTCATTCCACGATGACAGAGCTAGAAACCGAGAGTGATGAGACCTTTCATGTCCTCTCATTGATTTTTATGAGGGAAGCCAGAAAGCATACACTCTCTGGCCGCTTTATTTTTTTGGTGAATTGGTGAGTTTTGACTCAAGATTTAAAGGGATTGAGAGACAGATTTGAGAGGACAGAAAGGTAATGTTATCTTAAAAACAAGTGTTTACATCCAAGGTGTGTAGAACAGCATCTTAGGGAACCATCTGAGTATTGTTCGTAAATCTCAGTCTACCTGAGGAATTTTGCAGACAATGTCCTACACTTAGCAACCACATTAGCCATGCTATGGTGGCCTCATTCCATTTTAGGGCCTCATATTACACCCCTCTCCCACTGGCCAAAAAAGCTATTGAAACCGCAAACAATTGGCCTCTAGGGGAAGTGGAAATGGCTCACTGACCTGTGTCAAACAACTTGGTAAGTGACCCACGTTAAAATCACCTTTCAAACGGCTCGGCTCCAATCAGCATACAGTGCCAACATCAGAACCAGGTCGACTCGCTAATTTGCATCATACCACTGAACGTACGTCACAACATCACACTAGTCGTGTCTGATACAGGCCAAAGCAACTCTGCTTAAACCTTGCTCAGCACTGGGCATTGTGGGATGCCGACTACCAGATCTGGATTTGGTTTACATTGTATGAGTCGAGAAAAGGGCCAGGCACATTGATACAAATAAAAACCACCCAGGGAAAGCACTGTTTGTCCCACGTCCATATCACACTAAACACCACTGTGGAAAACCAACTAGACCTCCAGCCTCTTTCATTGACTTTTGCAACACAAGCTGCATTTGATTTATTTTTAGTATTATTTGTATTTTTTTGACAGCAGATACATTTTAATAACCTTGCAAAAAAGCCAGATTTCTCCATGTAGTTAGATTTGAAATACTCAGTATCCACCTGTAAAGGCTCCTGTGGAAAGTGTTTGCAAAAGGGAGGGACTTTTAATACAATCCCTTGTACAAGCCCTTGAGGTAAATCACTAAATGACTCTGGCCTCCAATGTTGAGCTTTTGGCCAATCGTAGTAGCAATACCTGTGACGTATCACTCTGATTTGTTTCACAACTAGATGAGTTAACTGATAAATCTTGCCAAATACGGTTGGGAGGAATCATCTTTCCCACCCTCAAAAGGTACAAATCATCTACCTTTGCTTGTTAAAAAAAAAAACAGGAATAGAGGGTGTTCCATCTAAAACAGACTGAATAGTGGGGTTCCGCTTCTGGTTAATGGCATATATGTCACTGCATTTCATTGGTTCAAAAAATAACGTATTGAGACTAATGCTTTAGCAATAATCATCTTTCTTGCAAGGCAACATTTTAAGCCCATGTCTCAGCAAAATGTCTTTACTGTTACATGTTGAAAATAGAGACTCTTGAGTCTTGATAATAATTCTTCCTAATCCAATTCTACATTATGCACTGATAACGGTTCACTCACCTCAGCATGCTGAATGCATCTAAAATAAATCCAGTGCAATTGGATTTATATGGCAAACAAACATTGAGGGGTTTGTTTGCCTTCTACCAGCTATTTTTTAAAAACTGAATGAAGTTTTCAGCACTAATGAACTCAATTGACTGACTTGAAGAATGAAAATCAGATCATAACTTCCCCCTCAAGAATAACTCAGACCTCCATACACTTTTAGGCTGTCTTATCACTGCTCTTTCAGACACACACACACACCAAGTGCAACATCTAACCCAGATTCCTGCAGTGCAGTAGAGCCTCAATATGAGTATCCCAGAACAGAGCAGCAGGGTATTTCCTTGTGGAACTCCAGGAGAAACCCTGAGAGGTGAAACAGTCACAGGATAACTGCTGGAAAATTGGTTCAAGGAGGATCTTGCTAACTTCTTCCAGACTGCATGTGATCCTAATGTTACTCAAAGGCTGCTATTGAGCTTTTCTCCATCCTCATACCAACATGTCAGTAAGCAGGGATGGTTGGAGGTAAAGGTTGTGTCAGAATCAGAATCCTACAGCCGATAGAAATTAGTCTGCTGTCCATGTGCCTGATGTTACAGTATATCCGGAATTTATTTGTGCTTTAGCCAGCTGATGTGCCCTCGTTCGTGTAGTCACATGTGTTGATGTAACTGATGTGTCACTGTGCTACCTGTGATCAGTGAAAACCAGATAAACACACCAGTGACTCATTGTGCATTGTGGTTGGAGACTCTCACTGCAATTCTCTGACCTCGTTTCATCAGCTCGCCTGAAGCCGGACACATGCAGGGATTGTTATACATACACACACACACACACACACACACATACACCCACACATACACACACATTCTGTTTCCCTCTAGTCAAAAGTCATTGACTTAATTCACATAAATTTCCTGAAATTTAAGTCTGACTTTAAACAAATCATTTCAAAAACAACTGATTTGCTTGAATGCTTCCCAAAACAGGAAGCAAATCAGCGAGTGAGTCAACAGATTCATGTCCCCACAACCTGATTGCACGCACAGATGATTAGTGGCGATGCAAACCGGAAGGATCTGTGAGATATGAATCATCCTCCTCATCATCATCTGCTTCAAAGCCAAGGCAGAAATGATAGAGGAGCTTAGAGCATGAGTCCTGGATTAGACTTTCTCTGCTTCTGTTCTCCTCAGCCAGTCTTGCCCATCTCTTCTGTCCCATCTTTGTTTTGCCTCTCATCCTTTGTTTTTTCTCACTTGTCTCTCTTGGCATCAATCTCAATGCTTGTTCATTTCGTGCTAATCCAAGCCCTGCTGATCTATTTCAAAAATATCTACTAATTCAGAAAAAAGCAACTCAAAATTAGCAGGAAAATTACTGATTATGGAAGCCTAAAAGGGTAATCAGTAAAGGAAAAAACAAAAAAAACGAAAAAAGAGTAGAATATAGAAATATTTCCTTTATATGTTTTATTTTGACAGATTTGGAAACCTGAAAAATATTTAGAATAACCAGCACTGTGTAAAACCTTTAAACTACCCTCATTTCTTTAACCTTTTTTGCATTTTCTTCTTTTGATTTAAGATGCTCTTTTGTCATTGTACCTGACATAGACCTTATAACTTATACGCAGATTTAGTTTGTTATTGAATATTATTTGAAGTCCCAATTTTCAAATACATATCTGGAGAAATTTAATTGCAATGGCCCTACAGCAGCAGAAGCAAAAAAAATAAAAATAAATAATCAACACCATTTTGTGTCAAATTAGTATAAATTAAACAAAACTAACTCTAAAAAAAAGGTTAAAACAATGTGTATTAAAAAGTTGATAAATGTGAAAATTATCAAGAATTGTATAGATACCATATATTAAACAGTTGGAAATGATCTAAACACATGGAAAGATAGAAAGACAAGGTTACACCCCAGGAGCAAACCAGTCACCAGTCCCTGGGTGAGCAGTGGAGAAGGAGGGGGTGAGGCAGGAGTTTAATATTAATATCAGATCTAATGGAACATTTAGTGTACATGAATGGTATATGAAAGCTGTTGCTTCAACAAAGCTAACAATGGCCCCCCATATTCAAGTTGATGCATCATCCTTCACTTCATCCCTTCTTTTAAGTAGTAACTAAATCAGAGACCAAATATGTAAAGTTTCCTAGATAGGCTCAGTCCTTTGACAGACTTGACTGTCTCACTGCCTTCTTAAAGATTTGTATGTGTAGATATGTATTTATGTTATGTAAATGTATGGCTTAGTTTGAAGCTGTCTTGTTTGAAATGTTTGGCTACATTCAACACATTCTTTCCTGTGTTAGACTGCATACATAATAGTATTTAACTTTAACTCCAAAGAGCGATTTGTCCCTCTTCCAACTTAATAAATCTTATTTAGAGCCACAAATCTACAGTACAATTCAGTTAATTCATGTAACGCCCGTTTACGCTTCAGGTTGTTTCAATATGTCACAAAAAAAGTGAATTCAGTCAAACCTTACAGGCAGATTCCATGTCATTTACATACATTATCCCCCTTTAGAAAAAAACAGCATTTGTTATTATATCTATATCTAAAATCTGAACTAGCTCTTTATAATTTTGAGCTTCAGGTTGCAGACCCCTGGCCAGGATAGACGATTTTGTGTGTTAGGGGTTTTCTTGGATATGGCTGCCTCCATCTCAGTGTGTTTTTAGAAGTGAAACAGCTCTTCTAAGCTTTGTTGGATTTGGTGTGTTTTACCTTGTATTACTGGCCTTTGTCAAGCTGGGCTGTCCACTTGTCTGACACGCGTCTTTAAAAAGTTGCAACCCATCTATTATGCAAAGTTCTGAAAACACTGAGTCCGCCCCTGTAGGAAGCAAATATTTCCAAAACATCTCATGTGTTCAAAGTTTTCAGTAAAAAAAAAAAAAAAATCACTTTTGATTTAACTGCTTGTCCTCCTCCCCCTAATTTTGCATTAATGCAGAGGTTGACAGCCTGGTGGACAGCACTGTAATTATGCTTCCTCACAATTAGGCAGGCAGTGATTTATTCAAGTTAAACACCTTTTAGCTTTCATCTTCTCTCGAGGCTCTCCCACTGCTTTCCCCAATCTGCATCATCTCTTCAGATAAAGACTCGCCTCCTGTTCTCTTCATCACCTCACAGCCTCTCTTCTTTTAACTCCTCCTGCTCTCCATCTGTAGCTCGTTTCTTTTTTTTTTTTGCTTTTGGACACGAAGCTGTGTTGTGTAATCAAGGCTTCTTTGAAGAGGCATCTTCTCCTCTACAAGCAGAAACAATTTGATTTTTGTGAGGAAATTTGTGAAACTAGAAGTTGCAGGAATATTTAAAAGGAGTGCATGAATCCCTAAAAAAAAACATTTTAATATTCCTGTTAAAAATTAAAACACAAACATTCAGTTTCCGCTCCTTTATTTATGACCAACACAACAGCCATCAGGCTTGCATTCCCATGACAGGTAGTATTGAGTATACTGTGAGTCTGGCACAGAAAAGCAGAGTGGAAAGAAATCGATAGCCATCGACATGCAACACTGCATCAAGACTTACTGCCCAGAGAGAGGAGAGGAATGCACAGACAGGAGGTGCACAAACGAGCAGAGAGCCTTCTGCAAATCGGACCTTGAAGGACCAACAGAAAAAGAGAGACAGACACAAAAGGTGTGCTTGACATAATCAGAGAATAATCACAAGGTTTGACCGAAAGACCAGAGAGATCATCAGAGATGTTGATTAAAAAAAATCAAACAGCATCTGAACACGATGCTACAAAGCAATCATTAGACAGGATAAGACTCATCAAAACAGTGAGAGAAATTGTTTTGTGATTGGTGCAGCTTCACCATCATTCTTCAGCTCTGAAGTGACAGTCCGCCCACAGCCACTGGGACAAAAACCCAGTTATTTGTTGATTACTGCTGTTTATCTCCCCTTTAGCTCAAGAATCCTAATAAAATTAGATATTTTCCCCTAAAAATAAACTATATAACCCAGATAAAGATGGTTTCTATCTGTGATTCTTTACCTTATAAAAGCATAAAAAAGTGATATTTATTGTTGCGGTTGAGGTTAATGAAAAATGTGAAGAAGATTCTTCATTTCCCCTAAAGAGCTAATTGGAACATCTTCCTATTGGACTGGTGATGACAAACATAACAGGACGGCCATTGGCTCATCTCTATAGTCGAAACCATTCGTTCTTTCATCCTGAGCTGTTTCTACATTGCGGCTTTTGTTGTCCTTCTAATAAATTTATTATTTAATGTAAAATATTTAAATAAAACATTTATAGGCACTAGTAAAGACTTGACAAAAGCCTTTAAATATACACATTTGTATCGCAACAGAATAATAATAATAATTGGAAAATTCATCCTTGAGTAGATTTATTCATAAGGGAAAAATATACCTTAGGAAGTAAATATTTTAACAAAATCAAAGGGGCCATAGTTTTGATGTGGAGAAAATCCTGGTTTCCACTGTTAGGTATGATGAGATATCTATGATGCTGTGGGTCTGTTTGTCTTCCAGAGGACCTGGGAACCTTGCTATATTGCATGGCATCATGAGCCTTTTTGTCAGTCTTGCTTTTTTAAAAGTACTTTATAAAGCTGGTTTGGTTCAGGAGACGTTAGACTGGCTCCAGTTTGACCAGAGCCAGTGATATGTTTCTGATTTTATTTCTGTTGCTGTATTTTGAATTTTTGTGTTTGTTTGTTGTAGGACGGCTCATGCCCAGGGTAAAGCAGAGGCAGCGGTGGGAGCCGCCCAGAAAGCTCATGAGGAGAGTCGAATGGCGAGGGTCACCGCCAAGCAGTTCTCCCCATCCTTCCAACACCCTGGAAATGGTGGGCTCACAACCACATGTACACAGAGCATTACCAAAATCAGAACGTTTCTCCCTTGAAGCCAAGCATTTACCCTTTATGTACAGTGCTGTAAGAAAGTTCTAAACTATTTGCACCCTCCCATGCTTCTTCAGATTCTGACATAGTGGAAAAATCTTTTTTTGGAAAGTAAGCTTGTATGAGCGATGCAAACAGCAACTTTTAAACAGTTTGTACACAAGGAGAAATGGGCTCGTGCATGTTCTTACACATGTTTAAAAGGTGTTCCCTCTCGGAAGCAGGTACAGGGTTGTGCATCTGTTTTTTTAAGAGGAGAGGGTGGTTCTTTTGAAAAAAAAAATGTTAAAAATCCTCCACTATACCTTTAACTGATTCAGTTTCAAATTTGCTTTAAATTGTGGATATTTTTTATTTATTTTGTATTTAGTAACAATACAGTTTTTTAACCCAGATTTTCAGATCAAGCTAATTTTGATAATAAAAAAAAGATAAAGAAAAGATAAGTTAAGCAATGCAAAAACAAAAACAACAAAGTCATGATTTAATTCATTGAGGGTAAAAGTAATGACCTGGTCCTGATGGAAAAGTAATTGCCCCCTTAAACTGAGTAAATGATTCTAACAGCTGCCGTGAAGCATTTGTGATGATAAGCAATGAGTCTTTAACATCAATCAATTGTCTTTTCCATGCTAAATTATTTTATTTAGAAGATGTTCAAACTCAAACAACCACAACACCTTGATCAGGCCTGGACCTTGTTGTGTTGGGCCATTCTAAGCTGGA
This sequence comes from Cyprinodon tularosa, assembly GCF_016077235.1. NCBI lineage: Eukaryota > Metazoa > Chordata > Actinopteri > Cyprinodontiformes > Cyprinodontidae > Cyprinodon > Cyprinodon tularosa. Next base: position 1,080,329 of record NW_024038997.1, on the reverse strand, counting down.
CTTGCTGGTTTGCTCTAAATGATTCTCTTGAGATTCTTCATAGGAGATTCTGCTTCTCTATTTTTTGCTAGAGAGCAAGCTCATAGTTACATCATTAGCAGCAATTAAAAAACTGCAACACATTATGAAACTACCACAATCATGCTTGTCTGTTGGTGGAGATACACCTTCCAAAAGGTTCCACTTTAGTCCTTTTTTGCCAGAAGCAGAGCTTCAGATTTTGTTCTGGATTGTTCAGTAATCTTCTCAATGAGTCACTGAATGAGTCAATGGGATTATTTGTTTTTCAATTATATAAATGTGTATTCAGCTGACTCTTCCTCTTTGAAGCCAAATAAATTTCAATATGATCGAGGAATTTTGACCAACAAAGACCAACAAATCCTATAATTTACCTTTTCTCTATTTAATGTTCTTACAGAGGTTCACTGGGGTATATAAGCCTCTCCTGACTGATAGATGTCAGCGACTTTGTCTCTGATCAGTTGTAGACTTGTTGTACTGTAAATCAGAGCATGGCGTGTTGCTTTCTGAGATCTTCTAGCCTACTTCATGTCATGTTTATAAACGTGTTACAGAAGTCTAGCCTTATAGTGACCTTATGAAAGGTGGGGAAATCAACAATTTTACCCTTAGAGGATTAGATCATCGATGCATCACTTCTGTAATAAATCTTTTTGATAATGTAAAACATTTGAGAGTGTCCAAAAAGCAGAAACAGAAGACAAGCACCCTATATGTAGCCTTGCAGACTTACCTAACACTGCGTGTGCTAACACTCATGTGAACAAACCAAACACGTGTTGATATCTTATATGTGGCGGCTGGGGGGAGGTTGATGCTAAAGGTCAATGACGGCCACCCTCCAGCTTTGTGTTTCCATGTCTGTCAGTCACACCTATGGAGCTCTGCAGGTAGCCGTCGCATAAGGACCATGCATCATGACACACCCGCACACAAAGACAGGATGACTGGTGCAAAACTCTGCCATCTTTTCAACTCTGTTTCATCATTGTGCTAAAAAAATGCCGCCTGTGTTTATGGGAGAACATGTATGCCAACAAGCATCAGCTCTGGCATTTAGCAGCATTGTTTGTTTGGACTGGCCGGACATCATCTTCCTCATGTACCCAACAGCTTTTTTTAACTGATAAAAAAATAAAATAAATATATATATATATATATATATATATATATATATATATATATATATATATATATATATATATATATATATATATATATATATAGTCTGATTTTTAAAGAATTTATTTGCAAAATATGGTGGAAAATAAGTATTTGGTCAATAACAAAAGTTCATCTCAATACTTTGTTATATACCCTTTGTTGGCAATGACAGAGATCAAACGTTTTCTGTAAGTCTTCACAAGGTTTTCACACACTGTTGCTGGTATTTTGGCCCATTCCTCCATGCAGATCTCCTCTAGAGCAGTGATGTTCTGGGCTGTCGCTGGGCAACACGGACTTTCAACTCCCTCCAAAGATTTTCTATGGGGTTGAGATCTGGAGACTGGCTAGGCCACTCCAGGACCTTGAAATGCTTCTTACGAAGCCACTCCTTCATTACCCGGGTGGTGTGTTTGGGATCATTGTCATGCTGAAAGACCCAGCCACGTTTCATCTTCAATGCCCTTGCTGATGGAAGGATACATGGCCCCATTCATTCTTTCCTTCACACGGATCAGTCGTCCTGGTCCCTTAGCAGAAAAACAGCCCCAAAGCATGATGTTTCCACCCCAATGCTTCACTGTAGGTATGGTGTTCTTTGGATGCAACTCAGCATTCTCTCTCCTCCAAACACGACGAGTAGAGTTTTTACCAAAAAGTTCTATTTTGGTTTCATCTGACGATATGATATTCTCCCAGTCATCGTCTGGATCATCCAAATGCTCTCTAGCAAACTTGAGTCGGGCCTTGACATGTACTGGCTTAAGCAGGGGGACACGTCTGGCACTGCAGGATTTGAGTCCCTGGCGGCGTAGTGTGTTACTGATGGTAGCCTTTGTTACTTTGGTCCCAGCTCTCTGCAGGTCATTCACTAGGTCCCCCTGTGTGGTTCTGGGATTTTTACTCACCGTTCTTGTGATCATTTTGACCCCACGGGGTGAGATCTTGCGTGGAGCCCCAGATCGAGGAAGATTATCAGTGGTCTTGTATGTTTTCCATTTTCTAATAATTGATCCCACAGTTGATTTCTTCACACCAAGCTGTTTACCTATTGCAGATTCAGACTTCCCAGCCTGGTGCAGGTCTATAATTTTGTTTCGGGTGTCCTTTGACAGCTCTCTAGTTTTGGCCATGGTGGAGTTTAAAGTGTGACCTCTTACAGAAGAAATTACAGGTTTGTGAGAGCCAGAAATCTTGCTTGTTTGTAACTGACCAATACTTATTTTCCACCATATTTTGCAAATAAATTCTTTAAAAATCAGACAATGTGATTTTTTTTTCTCATTTTGTCTCTCATAGTTGAGGTATATCTATGATGAAAATTACCGGCCTCTCTCATCTTTTTGAGTGGGAGAACTTGCACTATTGGTGGCTGACTAAATACTTTTTTGCCCCACTGTATATATATATATATATATATATATATATATATATATATATATATATATATATATATATATATATATATATATATATATATATATATATATATATATATATATATATATATATATACACTATATTGCCAAAAGTATTTGCTCACCTGCCTTGACTCACATATGAGCTTAAGTGACATCCCGTTCCTAATCCATAGGGTTCAATATGACGTCGGTCCACCCTTTGCAGCTAGAACAGCTTCAACTCTTCTGGGAAGGCTGTCCACAAGGTTTAGGAGTGTGTTTATGGGAATTTTTGACCATTCTTCCAGAAGCGCATTTGTGAGGTCGCACACTGATGTTGGACGAGAAGGCCTGGCTCTCAGTCTCCGCTCTAATTCATCCCAAAGGTGTTCTATCGGGTTGAGGTCAGGACTCTGTGCAGGCCAGTCAAGTTCATCCACACCAGACTCTGTCATCCATGTCTTTATGGACCTTGCTTTGTGCACTGGTGCACAGTCATGTTGGAAGAGGAAGGGGCCAGCTCCAAACTGTTCCCACAAAGTTGGGAGCATGGAATTGTCCAAAATGTCTTGGTATGCTGAAGCATTCAGAGTTCCTTTCACTGGAACTAAGGGGCCAAGCCCAGCTCCTGAAAAACAACCTCACACCATAATCCCCCCTCCACCAAACTTTACACTTGGCACAATGCAGTCAGACAAGTACCGTTCTCCTGGCAACCGCCAAACCCAGACCCGTCCATCAGATTGCCAGATGGAGAAGCGCGATTCGTCACTCCAGAGAACGCGTCTCCACTGCTCTAGAGTCCAGTGGCGGCGTGCTTTACACCACCGCATCCGACGCTTTGCATTGCACTTGGTGATGTATGGCTTGGATGCAGCTGCTCGACCATGGAAACCCATTCCATGAAGCTCTCTGCGCACTGTTCTTGAGCTAATCTGAAGGCCACATGAAGTTTGGAGGTCTGTAGTGATTGACTCTGCAGAAAGTTGGCGACCTCTTCGCACTATGCGCGTCAGCATCCGCTGACCCCGCTCCGTCAGTTTACGTGGCCTACCTCTTCGTGGCTGAGTTGCTGTCGTTCCCAAACACTTCCATTTTCTTATAATACAGCTGACAGTTGACTGTGGAATATTTAGGAGCGAGGAAATTTCACGACTGGATTTGTTGCACAGGTGGCATCCTATCACAGTTCCACGCTGGAATTCACTGAGCTCCTGAGAGCGACCCATTCTTTCACAAATGTTTGTAAAAACAGTCTGCATGCCTAGGTGCTTGAATTTATACACCTGTGGCCATGGAAGTGATTGGAACACCTGATTCCAATAATTTGGATGGGTGAGCAAATACTTTTGGCAATATAGTGTATATATACAAAAATACTATTTTAAAAAGTGAGGGTAAATAAAGTCGCCAATATTTGAGGGGGAATGATACGGACAGACTGATTAATTACTGAGTTTACTACTGGAAACTTTTTCACAAAACCAGGCTCTTTGGGGAGGCTTGACATCTTAAAAGTTGAATTAATTTTGCTTTTAATTATATTCTAGCTTATAATTTGTCTGACATGTTTTGATTATCTTAAACTACAATGTATCAGGAAGAAAAAGTAAAATATCAGAATCCTTCTCACAGTCATGTACCTGTTAAATATAAGACAAGAAAAAGAACAAAACACCTAAAGCATACATTTAGAGGTTTCAGTCTCAAAAGTTAACCACCTAATTCCTTTAGCTAAGAATCAGAGACCTCTCTGAAGTGTGGCTGAAGACTACTGCCTTAAAACATGACAATTTTGTATCATATAATTTACATTATACCAAACTGGTTCCATAAATACAGACTAGACTACAAATAAAATGATGTCTGGTCAGATCTTTTAAGGTTTTAGGAAATTGTTTAGCTCTTTATTAGTCATTTAATTCAGTTTGTTTGTACAGAGCTGAGCCACAAACAAAGATATCTCAAGGCATTGGCTGGGTCACACAGACGTTGAAGCAAAGCTAGCAGGGCTTTCCTCACTGCGTCACTCAAACTTTCATTCAGCAATAACACCGAGATACTGGGTTCGATTTTGTTGTCAGATCCAAACACAGACTGGGAAATGTTTGGTGCTAGCACAGTCTGTGCAGTTATTGCTGCATTTTTTAGATCATTGTAGAAAGGAAATAATGGATGTTGACAACCACTTATTAAGGAGTCTAATGCAGTCTGTGTCTCTGCAGGTATGGAGGTTCAGCGTCCCAAACGTCAGGTTTCCAGTGAAGTAGAGGGTGAGGGGCTGTCGAGTAGTGCTGGCACAGCGGAAAGCCCAGATCTTTACACAAAAAGTGTTGCATCTGATGACCCCTCCAATGATGCTGCCACCCCCGACCTCAGCCCACCTTCTTCTTCACCGCCCCACACACCACCTCCACCTGCTCGGCCTTCACAGCGCAGCAAGAGCGCCCGTTTCCACCGTCAGACCGCCGTGGACCATGGGGACAGGGGGAAGGAGGGGGGGGACAGAAACGAGAAAGGTGGGGAAAGGGTGCACACGGAGATCCAAGTGCTGATGGAGGGAGGCAGCGGGGGTGGTGAGCGAGGGACAAAAGAGGAGTATCCACGGGCCAACAGCTGGAGTGAGGACAGGAGGAGGGGAATGCTGTCAAAAGGGGGGAGCGGGATCAGCGGTCGAGGAGGAAGCCGGACCAACGGACACAAACACAGCTCCTCCAATCACAAAACACGGGAACATGGCTCCAATCACAGACAGGCTAGAGGAGACAGGTGGACAGAGTCATCATCATCCACCACTTGGACGTCTGGACACAGAGGAACGCACAGCAGGGGGGGACGACTGTTGGAGCAGGACGAGGAGAAGATCAGCAACTACGAGATAGAGATGAAGCCTTTACAACCCAGAGACTCCACTACCCACAAGCCCCATGGGCATGGGGAGGAAAGGCATGGGCACACCCACGTAGAGGGGCATTCACACGGCGCGCCAAGACAGAGGCATAAGAATTGGGAGGGGAGGGAGGGGGCTAAAGACTCAACACACACAGGGGACAGACAGGGAGAGAAAATGGATTCACGGCCACTACGGCGAGACCTCACCCTGTCTCCCCCCCTGAAATCCTCCCCCATCATACCTGATCTGCAGGACTTCAGCCTCACGCCACATACAGGAAACTCTGTAAGTCTAAGATGCTCTGACACTCACTTATATATAAAACTTTCCTAGGGCTGGAGTTCGTGATATCCCTAGAACCTAAATTCTGAAACAGTCTATAGATGTTAGTAGGGTTCCTCTTATCCAGCATCAGACTTTAGGGACTACCATTGGAAAGCCAGACGTACTCTGTCATCTGATCAAATGTAATCTAATCCATAAGATTAGACTAAAGGAAAGTGCTTTTGACTTCTAAACAAAAACACAAACTATGTGCCCTATGAATGTCCTTGTCTATGTACTGTTTGGTCGGTCCACAGCTGCATTTCTCTTCCCCCATAGCTGACAATATGGCACTTATGAGCTGTTTTTATGCTTATTTTTGTGCAGCTTTGTTGTCTTTGTCACTACCCGATCCCTCCTGGAAGCATGTTCCATACCATCAGCTCATTTGCGCATGCGCAAGCAGATATACAGCCAAGTTTCCATATATAATGTAATTATGGTAATAAACGTACTTATTTCTATCCTTAACTCACTAAAGAATGCTTATACACATCTTTAAAAATGTTTTATGACTTTTTGAGACACTTTTGATGCTTTTTACATTTTCTCTTTTAAACTGCTCTTTGGTTGATTAGACTTTTTATTTTTTTATTCCCCCACTGCAATTTTTTCTACTAATTGAAATGTATACTAATACACATTAACATGAATTCAACACACTGTAGTAAGCAGATAAATGGAGGCAGAAGATGTCATTCAGTCATAAATGCACACATTCAGCGACCCACAGGAGCTGGGCACCGTTTCATTCACCTGTCCCATCAACGAGGAATCAGAATCCGAATCAGATATACTTTAATAATCCCAGGGCAAAATTACTTTCATTACATTAATCCAGCTGTAATAGGGTGACTATAGGACCAGTTTGATTTAACACAATTTTATACAATATACATATATAATTAGGGCGTCCCATGCTCCATCTCGCCATCAGTTTGGGGGTCCTTGGCCTAGAAAACAATGAAAACCCCTGCTTTAACTATTTTTGGGGCGGGAAAATGTAATTTAGGACTTTTTTTACAAAATAAAATCAAAATCTACTTAAATGCATATCAGGTTGTGCTTGCGCAAATAAGCTGATGGTACGGATTGTGCTTCCGGGACGGATCGGGTAGTGAGAGTCCCATTGTGGTGTATTGTTGAAATCTGCATCTGGTACCCTAGAATGTCTCTTTCTCTATTGGCTGAAAGGCTCTTTGAAATTGAAATATTCTCTGATGTTTCTCACCTTTTGGATAGTGTAGCATACTCTATAAGTATCAGGGAATGTTGCGCTTGGATGGACCTATATAGCATTTGATAAAGTAAAAGATAACTGACACGCTGAAGTGGTTGCTAAACTGGCATGGCATCTGTGGTACAGAGGCATATAATACCTATTCAACGATGATGGGCTGAAAGAAAAGTGACCAAAATTTACATGTAGGCCATGAGCTAAACCAAGGCTAAGCACTGGTAAACCGACTTGGATGCTCAGTGGCAAACAAGAAAGGCAGATGCTAAATAAGATTAAACTGATTGCAAGGAAATTAAAGCATAAGAGCAAAACTGCTGGAAATATTCAATACAATTTAGTTTATTTACATAGCGCCAATTCACAGCACACGTCATCTCAAGGGCACTTTACAGTTCACCAGATCATACAGTCAAATTGATTCAAAGTTTTCTTTCTAAGGAAAACCAGTTGATTGCATCAACTCGTTGATGTGAATGCAATCTCTCACACTAAGCATGCTTGTAGTGATAGTGGAGAGGAAATACTCTCTTTTAACAGGAAGAAACCTCCAGCAGAACCAGGCTAAGTGTGAGCAGCCATCTGCAGAGGCTGATTGGGGTTCAAGGAGACAGAAGCAGACAAAAAAATGGAACTGTAAAAGGCGGCCCGGTTCAGGAAAGACACAGCCAGGCAGACGAGCTCCAAGCCAACTTGAAAAACAGGCCAATTTCGAACATCTATACACAAAGGTTTTGATGGCAGCAGCACAGCTGATATTTCTCTCCAGGATGGCTTCACAGCCAAACAGGAACAGACGAGGCGAAGCTACTATGAGAAAAAGCAGAGAGAGCATAAGATTAGAGATTGAACTAACAGATTCTGCAGAGTAGGAGAACAGAGATAGAATGAAGCAGAATGATGAAACAGGGGTCCCTATGTTCTCCAGAAGTCTAAACCTATAGCAGCAGAACTATAGAGATACGTAGCTCAGGATAACCTGAGCCACTCTAACTATAAGTTTTATCAAAAGGGAAAGTTTTAAGCCTAGTCTTAAAAGAAGACAGGGTGTCTAAAACTGGTAGTTGGAGAGGAGCCTCTCCTGAGGAGCCAGGAGAGGAGCCTGAAATTCTAGGAACCACTAGTAGACTAATAATAACTAATAATAATAATAATAATTAACATCAATAAAATAAAGTTTGCTTTACTCAAGTAATGTCTGCATGGGGTAACATGCTATCATCATTGGTTTCTTGCTAGCCGTTACAAGAGTAAACGCATTAAAATATCATAAAATCATCAACTTCCATAATTTCTAAGTAATTATTATTATTTTTTCAGACCAATAACATCTGTTTTTAAAAGGTGAGGCGTCTCCAAAGTTCAGGAAAGCTTAGCCCTGACCTTGTTGGATGGATGGATCTGAGCTGTGGCACCTTTGCCCTTTTCTTTCAGATGCTCATGTTTGCAGTCATTGGTAATTGGTAATTTCTACAAACTTAGAGAGAACTGTTGTAGAACAGTCTGTTTTTACAAGAATCAATTCTAAGAGGTCCACTTAGCTTTTGATCAGTCTGCAGATTGTTGTCCTGAATGTGGTTTCAGGACTATAACTTGAGCAGGAGTTTAGGAATGAAGTTCATTTAGTCAAGTTGTTTTTGTTTCTCCTGATATTTCTTCCCTGGGAGAGAGAACACTGCAAGAGATTGAGAGTCTGCGCTATTTTTGACTTTAAAGCTACAGTGTGTAATAATTACAGGGCTATACAGTCAGAAATCTAATATATTATACATAACTATGTTATTTATCATCATCTACGAGCTCAGCCTCTTAACCTTAATATTTGCGTTGCCTTAGAATTCTTTATTTATAATTACATAGGAGCGGGTCTCGCAGGCATGGAGGCAGACATCTTTGCGCTACGGCAGCGCAGAGCCAACAAACTAGCGATTGCGAGATCGCCCATTACGCTCGAAAGTAACTACGGCAAGTTGAGAGAGATGAACTGAGACGGTACTGAACAATAGATGGCAGCATTATGCCTGAGAATACTATCTGTAAAATTATCTATGTAAACAAACCTCATCACTTGAGAAGGTAGGTGATGCAGACGTCGTGGAAGACATTTTGTCCCGTAACGCTCGCCGTACTGTTGGGGGGGAGAAGCGGTGGGGGGGAGATGTTCATGTTGCTGCGGTCTGCAGTCTGAACGTTAGATGTCGCTAAAAATTACACACTGTAGCTTTAAGGAAAATATTGATAAAACTTATGAACTTAAACACATTTGTGAAACAGCCCTACATGCAGACCCAATTCCACTGGTTGCATACAATCTATAGCAGGGTTTTCCAGGGTAGAGCTCGGGACCCTTTGAAAAGGGGGTTGCAAAACAACAAGTAGGGGTTCAAGATGGTTTGGTGCAACCATTGCTAATTGATTTGACGAGTGCCAAAAATATAAATAAATAAAAGGACCAAAAAAATAATTAGATGTAACATCCATCCATCCATCCATCCATTTTCTGTCATTCTTATTCCTGCTGGGGTCGTGAGAGGTGCTGGTTCCTGTCTCCAACTGTCAATGAGCGAGAGGCAGGGTACACCCTGGACTGGTCGCCAGTCTATCGCAGGGCAACACAGAGACAAACAGGACAAATTACCATTCACACACACACACTCACACCTATGGAGAATTTAGAGAAGTCAATTAACCTGTTTTTGGACTGTGGGAGGAAGCCGGAGTACCCAGAGAGAACCCACACATGCACAGTGAGAACATGCAAACTCCATGCAGAAAGACTGCGGGCTGGGAATCGAACTTGTAACCTTGCTGCAAGGCAGCAGGTCTACCCATTGCACCACTGTGTGCCCCCTAGTTGTAGTTTATTTTATAATTTTTGTACATATTTGAATATTTTTTGCCCTTCTCTTCTTTATAGTGTAGCAAAAGTATAACAAGCTTAAAGGTAGGATTACAGAGCAGTGGTTAGCCCACTTCTGCCGGTTGTCCTGATAGAAACGTTCATTGTTGCTTTACATTGCAGTATTGTTTATATTTGCAAAGCTTGATAGCCATCCAGCAGCTGGATGAAGCATTTCTCAAATTTGTCGCATCACTACCACACATTGATTTGACTAAAAGGATTTGTAACCCCGCTGTCATGAGAACACATTCCGTCCACTGTGACATAACAAAGTGTTATCCCTCATTTTAAGATAATCCTGCGGGACTAGCACAACGTTCACCCACCTGAATTAAAGGGAGAATTTTTTTTTTTTTTTCAGTAGCACTGAACAAGCAGAAGGGATTACACTGTTGTAATGTGATTTTCTTAATTTGTGTTTTTTAGGGTTATGTCTTAACTTTAGCTGGTGGATGGTTCTGATAACTCCCTAATCCCTGGAGATAATACGGCTTTAGCATTAGCTAATGAAAGCAACAGGAAAAATCAAGTCACAACTTCACTTCATCCTACTCTCACTCCGCTTGTGTGTAAACTGCTAAATTAAGCTCCTGCCTCCTCTCTAGTATGTATGCTCGCCTCAGTTTGTCTGCAGCAGTTTGATGACGCTAAGGGACAGAATCTGCTACCTGCTGCAGGAAGCTAAAGGGCACTAGTGCAGACATATACAGTGCAAAGATGCATGCACAGAGAAGAACCCTAAACAGTCTGCTATGCACCTTAGTAACAGAGGAATAAAAAAGTAGCCTGTTCCTCTCAGAGAGGTGTCTTATTGGTTAACCGGCACTCTGTTGCTAGGGAACAGCGTATGCATTGCTTCAGCTGCAGCCAATCGGTAGGCGTATGACAGCGATGGAGAGGTGGTGTGTGTGTGTTTGTGTGTGTGTCTGCATCAGCAAAGAAGCGAGTGAGATCTGCGTTAAACAGGTTCCCAGTATACACAAATACTATCTCACGCAAAATAAATAAACAGCGAGCGCTATGGGAGCAAATGCCAGGGTTGTTCCGACTCAGATGAGAAGCTACACACGTCTCCAGTCACTCAGTAAATAAATGAGTGTCCTACTGTTAGTGCAAAACACTTAACAGATGCTTGCTTTGTTTTCCTTGCATTCACTGTTGCAGGAAAAGCTTTGAATATGAGCCCCTCTGCGTCCACTCAGGAGCATCACCCAGTCATCATGGAACAGAAATGAACCTCTGTGCTTCCCATTGGCACATATTTACATGAAGATGATTCCCCAGATAACCGAGCCTTTTACCCTCCACAGCAACCATAATTAAAACAACGCTTAGAGGGGGAAAGAAAAAAAAGGGAATAGCTAAAAATATTTGAACATTTATAGATAAATATGTTACTAATAATATAACTACTTGGATAGAAATATGCCCTATTGCCAACTGTCCAATGATACTCAGACCTTCTGTAAGCCTTCCTTAGAGTCCTACATTCTTAAAAGTGAAAGGGGAGATGATTTAACAAAAATGTCTTTGAAGCATCTGCGACGAATCGTCGTCATAGGAGGCTCTAAACAGGTGTGTGTTTACATAATCGGAGCTCTCCCCCTGATCCTGGTCAGCTGCCCCGCCGCTGCCTTTCAGCCGCTCTGCGGTTTATCTGGGTGGACCACACAAGGAAGCATTGCAGTTCGCTTGACAAGCTGGTAAATGATAAGAGCTCAAATAAATCTCTGTGAGAGGAAGATAAAGTTATTTTTGAATTATTTCAATGAGAATTATAGGAATTGTTAGAATAGCTCTGTCTATTCTAAAATGTTTGCTGAGGATCAAAAAACACTCTAACGTTATACAAGCTCGGGGCAACTTCTTGTGTCAAAGACTTGAATTCACTTCTGAAAGAGAAGTGATGGATTAATGCACTGTATAGTGGCATATCTTTAACTATCACAACATCTTTAAAAGGTAGCTACACTTTATATATATATATTATACTCACCTTACATAAACACACCAGCCCTGTTTTTTTCTTGTCCAACATGAAATCACACTATAATGTCTTGGTTTAATTTTATATATGATTTAATATTAAGAATATTAAGAGAGAATCTTTATCTTTCTATCCATCTTCCCCCGCTTATTCCATCAGGGTTGCGGTGGGACTGGTGTCTATCTCTAGCAGTCTATTGTCAAGGGGTGGAGCCCACCCTGGACAGTTCACCAGTCCATCCCAGGGCTCCCTATCATTCCATCTTTATTATTTTCTTTAAAGTCAGACTTTTCTTTGTTAACACATGTCAGATTAATTTAAAGTGTTAGGTTGTATGAGATATATCTGTTGATGTAAAAAGAAACTGCTTTTCTGTTTGATATAAACACAGAAAAGAAAAAAAAAAGTCCTGGGTGTAAGGAAGGTTTGATTACTTTTCAGGTACAAGTTTTTTTTTTTTTTTTGGTAAAATCTGGGAATCAACCCAAGATCTTTAACATATGATGGTGTGAAAAATCCAGTACTTAGTATTTGTTGGAAACAAGAAGAGAACATCATACCAATTGTAAAGTACAGAGATGGAAGCAACATTGGTCGCATCACAAAATAAATTGTATCATAAGGAAAGCAAAAATAATGTTGGTAAAGCTCTTTATAATCGGCGAATCTGTATCTGATTATTTGTCAACTGAACTGTTTGAGTAAAAATATGCAAAGTTAGCAAAATTGTAACTTATAATTACCGTATAAAACTGGAACACAAGATAGGTTTGAGCTGTGAGCTAACACCAAATAATGTGAATATAAACCACAATCAGATCTACATCCAACCTCTGGATGGGTTAATCATCTCTGACACAGATCTTTAATAAGCCTAACACCATGGTGATCAGCAGAAGCCTTTCAGGGTGGGATATTTCGTCCACCACAATGTGGCACCGATGAAGCTCCTCGGCCTTTCACAGATCTGCATGGAGTCACATCCTATCGCCCTCATCTCCCTCTTATTTTAGCCTTAATTATAACAACCGCTCTTCTGCAGATACATCCTTAATAAAGACCAAAATGTATTTAAAACAGGCTATAATTGTCATACTGGATATAGAGGATAGTGTGGAAATTAGTGAGTGAACTGGACTGCTGTGTTCATATTTATCCAAAAAAGGACAGGTGGTTGGTGAGTTTGCTGACAGCCCGGGTCGTCAGGGTGAAGGCCCAGCGACCTGTGCTGTCAGCAAGCATCTGCTGAGATATCTCTACACAAGACATCCCCTTTAGAGCAGGAGTGTATGTATCTTAATATACCGGTATAATAAAAACACATTTATTTTCAAGGTTTCAAGGTTTGGAGAAAGCAGGCGACACAACTAACAGATAGTAGATGAATCCTTTTTCATATTTTATAAGTTTCTTTATTATTATATCACTAGCTGGCTGTCAGTGTTGCATGTGCAGATTTGATCCAGCTGTAGTTTTCATTGAGAACATTAATAGTTTTAGTTCTTTTTTTATTAGATACCAGAAACACCATGGACACCTTCCATTTCTCCTCTAAATTTGCCGCTATCAGCATAGACAACTCAAAAATCTTTATGAGAAAAGTTTTATCATTCAACTGTCGAAGGATGATCTTTTGGATAATAATGACAAATAGTATGACTGGACCAGCTGTCAAGCATGGTGGTGGGAGCATTTTACTGAGGGCCTATTCCCTGCCAGTGATTGGACCAGTAGAAAGTGGATTGAACAATGATTTATTTCCACCAAACCGATCAACTCCACCTTAAATCAACAGCTAGATAGATCATGATGCAGGCGGAATTATGATAGAAACAAACAATAATTGTGAGGTGAACTGCACTCTGTTGAAGCACTTTTGATGTCAATGTAAATGTATTTGTAAAGCACATAAAAGGAATAAAGGCTGATCGCATTTGCTTTACAATTCAATCACATAAAAGTACTAACAATAAAAGAATACAAAACTAACAAAGTATATAAAATACTCAATAGATTTAGCACTCTCTACTATCCAGTGATATGTAATCTGTAATATGTAATATATATAGGCATTTAGAACACTTTTAGTATAAGCCACATTCTGGTAAAACATTAACTTATATCAGTAGATCATTGATAACTAAACTACAAGCAATTTCAGGTTTGAAAATAGTATACTTTAAGTGCACTTGCATTTGCGACATTTTAAGGGTGATCTGATCATTTATGTTATGTAGTGGCTTTATCCCTGGATAAATTTCTCCAGCTGAAAAAAAACAAAACAACAACCAGGCTTTAGCTATTTGGAAATGATGGCCCAAGAGTCTATTTCGAACAGTGAGTGAGACTTTTTAGCATAGGAAAACTGTATCAACTGTAAAGCATGGGAGTGGAATCATCATGCTGTGGATCTGCTCTAGGCAGTTGGATAAAGCAATGAGCCACCTGGATGCTTGTAAGACAGTTGAAGCCTTGAAACAGGCCGGTGTTCCAGCTGCACACTGACCCCAATAAGAACAGCAGGATCATAATCAGCGGCTCATCCCAAAGCTCCCACTTCGCTCTGTGTTTAACAGTCTGGTGTGTGCAGAAAACCAACCAGTTTAGATGAATTTCATCAGTTCCTGGAGAACTTGTGATTGAAATATCCTGCAGGAATGATTCCAGGAGCAGCTTGGCAGCTCCAGAAAGTGTGTGTTCGTATTTGGCCTCTTGTTAAGAGACATTTAGAAAAACAATAATAGGAGGGTATACATTCGGGATTTCTATCTTGATTTGACCATAAATTCTACTTACCCACTCAGTCTTTTCTCTCAGAAATCCTAACAGCTGTATGTTTTATAACTATTCCACCATGAATAAAAGAATGGATCAAATGAAGACTAAAAGTACCAATTGAATGTGGGACTCATGCCCATGTTGAGTGGATACCAACTAATGACCTGAACTGAAAACAGCCTTTAAGTGTGTGAGCTTTGCTTCATTCTGACACCTTCTCTTTTCTCTCTTTTCTCTCTCCCACGCAGGCCTACAGCTCCATCCTGGTTGTCATGGTGATTCTGCTCAACATCGGAGTGGCTATTTTGTTTATCCACTTTTTTATTTAAAGGCGGCAATGATTTCAGTGTCAACCTACCTATGCTAGAAACACCACAAAATCATAAGAGTATTACAGCAGATCTGCTGCGCCTCCATCTCCCGGCTGACCAATCCGGACCAAGGAGGGCTCCAGCCTTAGTCGGGCTGAAATCGGGGGAAACCCGTGCTGAGCCGGGTCCAGGCAGGGTGGAGGAGACGCTGAGCCCAAAGACAGCAGATTGGCCCAGGGGAGGATCCTGGCTGCAGGGAGTTAAGGTAGTCCAGATGTTGGACTTATCAAAGCTCCTATAGGCCCTAACAGACTGAGCTGGTCTGACTCCTCAGTCCAGACAGAACTGATGGACTGTTTCATTGTCAGATTATAGTTTTAAAAACATTTGTATCTTTACATTTATTTATTAACTTTATCTCTTCTCATTTGCAATATGTTGTTGATTGTATTGTTTATTTTGCAACCCACCCATCCTCTTTCTAAACCTCTGGCCTTTTACCTCCTCCGCAAGCCAGGCTGCTGTTACTGATGGTTGGGGGTGTTGGGTTTGTGCTCAGGACCTGAGGATGGTGTTCTCCTTCCAACCACGCTCATTTAGTCTCATTTTTCATGTCATCCTGAATGCATGTGTGCATGTGGGAGCATCTGAACCCACGCAGCGTGTGCAGATGTAGATCTGTAACAGACCACTTTATATGTCTGTGTTCTCCAAGTAGCTTAGCTGCTTCTCATGCTGCTTATGAATTTTATCAAAGCTTTTCACATTGAGCTACAGGTACAAGCTACCAGGTATGTTCTTCACACTCTGTTCACCTCCAGACAAGTCAGTCAGAGGATGGGGATCCCTTTGAGTTGCAGATTTGAGATGAAAGAGTTCAGACAAAGTTTGGATCAGAGGAAATACTTCTTCCACAGTGCCTTGTAGAAGTATTCTGACAGCATTTCCAACATTTTCTCAGATTTCAGCCAATAGCTTAGACATATTGTATGATGCTGATGACCAACACAACAAAACACATGCCTGTAAAGTGGAAGGAGAATAATACCTGGGTTTTGATTGAAAAAGTCCGAATAATTTCCCTATTGACTGGCCTTACCTGGGTACAGTCCACTACAGCTACCTACTGGAGATATCCAATCCCAGAGAAAATCTCTTTATTGTCCCACAATGGGAAAATTGTGATGTTACCGCATCATCAAAAGATTATAGATATCTATATGTTTAGATATCTATATTGATAATAGAATTCATCGAAGAAAAAAAATCGGATTATATCGGCATTCATCAAAAATCTATGAGAAAAGCACTCCGCTTTGGTATTTTATCCAGCAGAGCTTGTATCCCGCACACATGGCCGACATGATTGCAACCACATTGTCTGTTAACAGAGCATAAAACGCTACGCTACAGGAGTAGCAGCGATGTCTGCAGTGTCATCCTACATTTTTTTTAATTAAAGTCTGAAAAGATCATTGCAGCTGAGTGCAAAACTTATTAAACTCAAGGTTCCCATCTTCAAATGTATTATATTTATTTTATGCAAATGAAAAATACTGTTATACTTAAGTCTAATGTTTTTGTGACCCATTGGTAAATAATAAATAGGTCAGTCTTTCTTATACCTGTAGCTGTTTACTTTTGTGTTCTATTTGAGAGAAAAGATATATATAGATAAAAGATGAGATAAAAAGAAGTACAAATGATTTGTGCTAATATTGTATCGGGAAAATTAGCAGGAAATTAAGAAGATTTATCAGGACATCCCTACGTGACTATCTTCTGCTGCCATGTTATGAGTAAATAGAATCCAACTATTTAGTTTTATCTTAGTGTTAATCCAGCTGTTCTATGAAGGCCTCAGAGATTTGTTAGAGGCATATCAGAGAACCATCACCATGTAGACCCAAGAACCAAACAGAGAGTTCAGGGAGATAGTTCTGGTTCACTTTAAAGCAGGTTTAGATTCTCAATAATGTGGGACGGCAGTGGAGTCAGGTGCAGGAGTTTGCCCTGCAATTGGAGTTGTGTTCGAGCCCCGGCTCTGGCCTTCTGTCTTGTTGTGTCCTTGGGCAAGACACTATATCCACATTGCCTACTAATGGTGGTTAGAGGGCCAGGTGGCACCAGTGTATGGCAGCCTCTCTTCTGCCATTGAGCCGCAGGGCAGCTGTGGCTAGAATGTAGTTTGCCACAATCAGTGTGTGAATGAATTGGAAAATGACTGAATGTAGTGTAAAGTGCTTTGGTCAAGTCTCCTGACTTGAAAACGTGCTATATTAGTACAGACCATTTACCAATAATATCAAAAGTCCAGTCCATCATGTGAACACAGAGAGAACATGGACCAACTGCAGACTCGGTAAGCAATGAATTCCCCACAAACTGCACACCAGGCAAGGAGGGTAATGATCAGAGAGGCAGCCAGAAGGTGCATAGATGAAGAACTTGGGAGAAGTGGAAGAAGTTCAGGCAATCTCTTGAAATTCAACTTTTAGCCATTGAAACAAATGTCTTCTTTATCGAGTCTTTATTCCAATTTGTAGTTTTCCAAAAGTGTTGTAGGAAGCTCCAAGATCTCCAAGAAAACATAGAGGTGACATTTTGTGTTGCTCAAATCCAAGGACTCTGAAATGATTCACACTACATTCAGTCAATCACACACATGTTCAACTACCTATGGTGGTGAGCTACACTGTAGCCACAGCTGTCCTGGGACTGGCTGGCAGAAGTGATGCTGCTTTAGCAGCTGAACACTACCAACAGGCAAGGTGGGCGAGGTGTCTTGCCCAAAGGAACAACTAAGGCAGACAGCGGGTTGAACCATCAACCCACTGGTTATAGAACAATCCCCCCACCCCCTGATGCACCAGGAGGGAAGATGCATAAAGCTAAATATAGGATAATCATGATAAAAAATGATACAGACAGCAGAGGGTCTAAGATTGGGGTAGATGTTCATCTTGCAGCATCCAACCTAAATTCACTGCCAGACCTTCAACGGATGGGTTTGAATCAAATTGTATTCATGTTTTAAAATAGCCTATTGTAAGCTAGACCTGTATCCTACCAATATTCTCTGGTCAGACTTTAAAATTACTTTTTGAAGAAATTCTGCATCCAATCGGACTGTACTTGCCCTGACAGTCCCTGGGTGGTTTAAGACATGCCTTTAGATATAGAAAAACTTCTTATAATCTTAAATGTCTTTTAGCATCATGTATAATATTCCTTTCACTACCCAATTGTGTTGGTCTGTAACATACATTTGAAAGAAAGAACATATAAACTGGTGTGAATACTTCTGCAAATCACAGCTTGGAATTTTAAGAACACTAAATTGTCTTTTTGTTGCATTTCGGAGACTTGGAACATCTACAACCTCCAAATAATTACTAACAACGACAAATGACCTATCAGCTCTCAAAAAGAGAGTTCTGATGCAATTCTGTCCACAAGTAGATCAGAGATGGTAACGGTGATACTTTGACTTGAAGGGAGGGAAAACATCTGGAAACGACAGCAGAGGTTAGAAGTGGTGGAATGATGAGTGCAGTGATGGGGTTGCAGAAGACTACAGATCAGACTGACTAGGGACACAGACAGGTGCTTAAAAAGCATGTTTACACTCTAAAGAGGTTGATAGTGATCACATTGTTAGTTTTCATCATACTAGGTGGTTGCAACTGGGCCTTATCCAAGCCTAAAGAAGGAGTCCCTATCGAGCATTATTAAATACTGGTAATGCTGTCTGATGGATCTGTGAGTCCTCTGTTATGTTGGGCCCACCTTAAGTTTTCTGAAGAAATGTTTTTAAGGCTACTGCAGCTGCTTGTAATACTGTACTCCTGATGTCACCATCACATCTTTAGATGCTGTTGTAAAAATCGAATCTCCTTGCATATTCAATCATTTTAAAAACCATCAGAGGTCTACGTCCATTTAAAATTACAACTAGATGTTTTCACTGCACATTTTTTTGTATTTCTTTAGGTGGAGGGATTGCAAATTTTTTGTAGGAGCAAGTCTGGGTGAGGTCTGGCTCAGGACTTAAAACAGAAACTGTCATCTACTTCTGTTCTGTTACATATTTACCTGCATACTTCCATTCTTCTTCAACATTGTGTTAAATACCATCAGTAACAACTTCCAGGAAGGCAGAGAGGACATTGAAGCTTATTTTCTTTTATTTCTATCCTGCTTTCTTTCTAACAGTCCAAATACATTTCATAAAGAGGAATTGAGGGGAAATGATGCTGTAGGTACATTTCTGGTGTTTCTCCAACTTATTACAACTAATTGGTTGGGTCTACCTGCAGCCTGAGGGGCCGGTTTTTGTTTTATTCTGGATCCCAGGAAAAATGTCTGAGGCTCTGCTGTATGCCCTCAGCCTGGCGACGAGGCCCTACGCCACCATTTTAGTCTGCAGCATGCAACAGCATGCCAAGCTCTTTCTATAGGTTTGAACTTCCCTTCTTCTTTCTTTCTTTCTTTCTTTCTTTCTTTCTTTCTTTCTTTCTTTCTTTCTTTCTTTCTTTCTTTCTTTCTTTCTTTCTTTCTTTCTTTCTTTCTTTCTTTCTTTCTTTCTTTCTTTCTTTCTTTCTTTCTTTCTTTTCAGGAAATACTCTGTTTTTTGTTTTTCGGTTGTGTGGAGAAAATAATGAAAGTGTTTCAAAGAAAACTTTTCGCCTCCTGTGATTTTTTTGTCTGTTTTTTGTAGACTAGTTTAATCTTGCTGTGTGTTTGTGTTAGTGTGGGTGTGTGTGAATGGATGTGTTTGAATGATTTACGTGTGCAGTTTTGCAGCATCCCTGATGCAATGAGGGAGTGGAGCAGGTAGGGAAGGAAGAGCGTGGTTACCATGGCAACCGTAACCGAGTTTTCCTCGCCAGGATGTGGGGACGGGGCCTCTGCCGTTGGGCGTGGTCTATTTTGTCTGTAATGAGGAGAGGTAGATAGAAGGTAATGGACTGATGAAGAAGACAAAGAAGGTGCAAGAGTTTCTAAATTTAGATGTTGAACTGTCTGAGCATGTTTTTGTTTTCCCCTCTGAGGGTCCAAAGACTCTCGTTGCAGCAGGTGTGGAATGATTAGATTTAAACTTAGATATCTGGCGCCATCTTCTGGACAAAGCTTTAAAACGGGAAATACCATTTGAAAGGAGGAATGCCTCCTTTCTTGATTATTTGACAAATTCTGCATTAAAGTTAACCCTGCTTAAAAGGCAAGGTTATCTCTGCCTCTATGAATACATATACAATATCTGGAGTTGGATATTAATAATGAACATATGTAAGGCATATTGGTGGTCAGTGTTTGAGAATCAAGAATCGATCTAGAACCTTTATCTGGAAAATTATATGCTTGACATATTTTAGCATAAAACAAAGATTTTGATCAGGATTGATGCATTTTCTTTAGAATTAATTCTTCAGGTCCCCTTTTTCTAGCAGCTGCTCTATCCAGGGGTCATTCTTGTGGTACAACTGCCTCTATTTCACCTCCTCATTTTAGCAGCAGAACTGTTGCTACCTTTCCAGAATTAAGAAGTACAAAATATCACTCCCCAAATACTGAGGTGATTTTTCTCAAGCAGAAAAAGATGACCTGCTCTCTCCAGTTTGGGAGTACTTCTCTGCACTAGAAAGTTAGGTCAAATATCTTGCTCCTGACTGATGCCAAGATGGAGAGGTTAGGGGCAGATAGATGTATTGGGACCTTCTCTGCAGCAATTTGGGTGTTGCTCCGTTATTTTAAGTAAAAAAAAAAAAAAAGCTTAGAGAATAGATAAGCCTGTCGACCATCTGATACTTAGTCACATTAGACTTAGACTCCGAAACAACTTTGATTTTGTTTAGTACAGCTTCCAGATAGTAAATGAACATTTCCATTTCTTAAAGTGCAGTAGTGATAAAATGTAAACAGTGGGCAGACTGAGACCTACTTTGACCTCAGAACACCCCTGGATTCTTCAGAATAAACTGAGGAGAAGGATACCTCAATTCAGACACCTTTTTATAGCCAGTGTTGCCCCGTAAAATCTGACACCAGCTTGAGGAAAATATCCACTCTTCACTTCCAGCTGTGGGATGTTTGGTGGGTTTCTTGATTCAAGCCTTCTTCATGTTGCTCCACAGCATCCTAATAAAATTGCCCATCATTTTCCACTTCTTAATTTCCAGACAGTTTTTGGTGGATTTCTGTCTGTTTTAGTCCCTCTCATGTTGCAGAGTCCACTTCTTCTCAGCTTCCTGTTTTTCACTGATGGTTTTTAATATATTTTTAAACACCCTCTGATACATGGCAGATCTAATTGGGAATTATTTGCTGTTAAAATCACCAGGTGCTGCTGCAGCAAAATGCTTCATATTCTATCAGGCTAGTTTTTATCTTTTTTTTTCTTTTATTAACCAAGCATAACCTTGTTTTATGATGTAAAATGTGTATTATTTCAGACTAATCCATCTAGAACTCCTGATTTTTGCTGCTAGAAGCCCTTAGATAGGGTTAGGAATGAATGTCTATAGTTTAAAGAGGGAAAACCTCCCTAGAAAAAAGGCTTGGTAACAAAATTTTCACCTTGTAAAATATACTGTATAGGTGCGATTTTTAAAGCAGTGAATAAATGTTTGGGCTGTCTTAAGTTATTCCACATCAGAAATTATTTTATTACATCACAGTGAAAATGTTAAAAAACTCTATTTTTCTGTTTTTGCTTTCCATATATTTCCTCAAAATGTATCAACATCTTACCAAAACTAAAATGTGCTAATATGTTATTAAAGATCTGTAGGATTTATAATCTGTATATACATAAATGCACACTTTTAATACTTAGTAGCACAAGCACACTGCTCTAACCACTAGGCCAACACTCCTTGTAATTTACTGAAAATATGTTGTTGACCTTAGAAATCTGAGGAGAATGAGGAGATTAGTTTTAGATGGTAAAAATGCAGAATTATTACTGGTAATAACTTGCTGCAGCAAAGGCATGCAGATTACCATCCCTGAAAAAACAGCAGGCTGAGACTTGAAGCAGATATGGCAGCATAAGACCAGAGAGAATCCCTCCCAGTTCAGTTTAGAACAGGATCTTCGAGCTTTCACACTCTGTCCAAAACTGGACAATAACATTTAAGACGAGTCATGTTTTTAATTAAAGCACTGAAATGGTGAGGTCTGATGTAAACAACATGACAGTATGGATCTTGTTGTTGTGTAATGATGCAGAGGGTATGTTTCTCCACTTTTGGTCGCAGAGTAAATGAGTAAGGCTTTAAATTAAAACTGACCCATGTTCAGCCTTGCCAAGATGTAGACATGCTCTGATGGGGATTTCTTGCAGGATAGTGTTAGAAAACTTGAATAATCTTAAACTGGCCCTTAAATTGAGCAGAGCATCTTTTTGACATGGAGCAAAATCTCAGAAAAGCCAGAAAATTTTAATAAGGTTGGCCAGGCAATAAGCAATGTACACTGAGGGGTGGCCATAATCGGATAGGTGCCAGAACCTCAGGGTCAGTCTACTCTTTTCCAAAAGGAAAAGGAACGAGCACGTCCATATTTTCTACATAAAGACAAACTATACTTTCCTACAGCCTTTGCTAACAAATAGACACATATATTTAAACATCCATGCTGTCTGACTTAAAGGTATAGTGGACAAAATTCTTTCAGTTTTTAGTTATGGGGCGGACATCTTATTTATTGTCATTACTTATGTACTTTTATTAATAATCATTCAGCATAAAATTTATATTCACATGTTCTAATATCTACATTAAGCAGATTACTTATTGTTAAAGTAGTTATTTATCTCTGATTTCAGTGAAGATTCCTTAGATGACTTGCAGAGACATAATTATCTTCTTACCCAATATAACACAAAATCTAGTTCTGAAAAGAGCATGGATTCTGTATTTATCATCTTTAATGTTAGTATATTGATGTGCATAATTAACCACAGTGTTATTTTGTTGTCAGGTACTTGTTTACATATAGAAAATTAAAATTTTGATAAGTTAAAACATTCCACTTGAGAGTATCACTGCTTCCACTGTCTGTATTAGAGGGGAAAAATGGTAGGACCTTAAGGGTGGCCATGGCCACCCCTGGCCCCCCATCTAGCTCCTCCCCATGATTCATGTCACCTTCGCACAAAATGAATCTTGTTTATTTCCCAAAGGTTTCTCGGTGTAAAAAGAAACATATATCTCTATTATTTTAAACCACGCAGACAATGCATCACATTTCCAACTTTATAATACTGTATGTTTTAAGACAATTGTGCAACGCTTTTTTTTTTTTTCTGGAACCTTAAAGAGTCATTAACTCATCTGAGGTACTTCAGAGAGCCATGAAAAGATGTGGAGTAGAAGCGTAGCGGAAACCCCTCTGCACCAATCAAAACACAGGAGCTCATGAAGACGGGCGGCCTGGCCAATCAGAGGAGAGCATACCTCTCTATGGGCCCTGCCTGTTGCCAGAGCTGGAATAATGCTCTCCACAGCTGTTTTTTTTTTCTCCTCTCTTTCTGAAGTAATGGCAGCATTCAGGCAGGATTAAACTTCTACTTTGCGAACGGCTGACAAAGACTGAACTATTTAAACGGTGGGAGCTCTTTGCACAACAGTGTCTGGTGAGGTAATGTCTCTGAAATGTCTAAATGCCATTCCCAGCTGCAGAGCGCTGTAGCCCCGGGCTGCTCCGGGTTTGTCTTAAAGCTTTGTCCAACTTGAAATTGTTTACTGGGACCATGAGGACGC
Organism: Cyprinodon tularosa; assembly: GCF_016077235.1. Classification (NCBI taxonomy): domain Eukaryota; kingdom Metazoa; phylum Chordata; class Actinopteri; order Cyprinodontiformes; family Cyprinodontidae; genus Cyprinodon; species Cyprinodon tularosa. The sequence goes on along the minus strand of NW_024038997.1, from coordinate 1,056,541 downwards.
CCGGCCCCGAAGTCTCTGCACAGTTCTACGTCTCCTTAAATGAGACCAAGTGTTTGAAAGTTGGTGTTTCTGCAGCAACAGTGTGAGGAAGTGTGAGGTCCGAGCGGCGGAGGGGGGCTCGGTGGAGAGACAAAAACCCGTCCGGACCGGCCGCCAGGCTTCAGGAGAACCGACCGGATTATTGTGGAAGAGATCAGAAAACAAAGGAAACGTTTGTTCTTCTCTCATTTTCCTCACCGTGGGAACAAAGAGTGACAGGGGGGAAAAGTTTGGAGAAAAGTTACAAAGATTTTTTTTTACGCACGCGCTCGGTGCCTTTGATGTGAGCGCCGACAGGTTAATCTGATCCCGGTGGTTCCAGGTGTGAGGATGGTGGAGAGCCGGAGCTGCGTCCGGAGAGAGGGGGTGTACCGCTGGTTCTCCACCCTCACCTCCGCCCACAGAGCGGAGTTCCTCTGCGGCCTCCTGGACCTCTGCGTCCCCATCGAGCTTCGCTTCCTCGGCTCCTGCCTGGAGTACCTGGCACGCAAGGATTACCACTCTCTGCGGGATGCGGAGATCAAAGCCAACAACCCCGCAGACCTCTCGGGCCTCACCAACATCACGGATGAGGTGGTTCGCAGCAAACTCCTGGTCTCCCTGGCTCTGCTGGGCACGGATAACCGGGAGGCTGCGGGGGTCCTGTACCGGACCCTGACCCACATCGACACGGTGATCAATAACTATGGGCTGGCACTGAACGACGGCAGGACTGAGGAGCAGTTCCTGCTGCTGTTCACCATGGCCTCCAACCACCCGGCCTTCAACTTCCACCAGAAACAGGTGCTGAGGCAGCAGCTGGACCACATCCAGGACATCCTCCAGGTGAGAGCTGGACAGCTGGTTATTACTCAGGGAGGTGTCAGGTGTCAGTGTCCTCATGGAGAGAGGACACTGTTAACCTGAATGGACTTTATTTGTCTCCACAAAACCTGGATATTAAATAAATCCCTTTACTGTCCCACAATGCAGAAATTCACTCTGCATGTAACCCATCCCCTTTGGAGGCAGTGGGCTGCCATTGTGTGGTGCCCAGGGAGCAATCTGGGATTATGGTTCTTGCTCAGGAACCCAGAGTGGAGGCTGTGGGGATCGAACCTATTACTTGCAACCTTCTCAGAGCACAAGCGCACTAACTACTAGGCCATCACCTCTCCTATTGAATATGAAAGTTTATCAAAGAAAAGGGTCAAAGTGTTAGAGGAACAGGAAGTGAAGATTTGGTCACCTGGGGAGGCCAAAGCCCCCCCAATATTCATAATGATGATTATGATGAGATACAGGCAGGATTTAAACACTTGATGATTGAAACTTGAACATATTCTGCAGCCCTTGTAATCGATTTGTGTGGCCCTTGACTGCAGAAATAATGGTATAAATTTGGGCATCCAGCAAATGGAGCTGATGCAGAAGGGTACTTCAGCTACTTTATAATAGGAGGTGACAATTAAAAAGCAAGATTTATATTCACATAAATGCAGTGGTGTCAAAAGTCAAGTAAAAGTGAAAAGTATGTGCTCCAAAAACTACTTAAAGTATAAAAGTTTAAAGTAACCTTCAAAAAAACAGCCAGATGCCACTATATGAATTGAAAGCTACATTTTTTCAGTATTCCGAAAAATTTGTTGATATAGGGCCACGGATGAGGGAGGTCTTGTTGGTCTCCATCTCCCGATCGCTCTCGCCTGTGTCCGACCTTTCAGACGTTTCAACATCTTTTTCTGAATCCGACATTGTAGCGTGGCATAGACAATTCACGCTGATGAAATGAATGATTTCCTTTAGCTAACCAATGAGTGTTTGCGTTATATGACTCATCCAATGACACTAGTTTTCATTAGATTGGATGGCGCACATGACGTGAAATATATACTTATAAACATAAAACCAAAGCCAAGAGTAACGAGTAACGTTTGTTTTAAAAATGTAAGGAATAGAAAGTACAGATACTTGTGTGAAAATGTAATCAGTAGAAGTCAGAAGGAGGAGGGAAAATAAGTAATTGAGTAAAGTACAGATACCTAAAAAGTGTACTTAAGTACAGTAACGAAGTATTTGTACTTCATTACTTGACACCTCTGGATACAGGGGAGGAAGAGGGGATAGTTGAAAACAGTTTGAGGGTAAGGGAGGGTGGGGTGGAAAATTATCAGAGAGGCTGGGAAGTTTGGGTCAACAGGGTTCAGGAATACTGCTGGGTAATTAGAGGTGTGCTTGAGGTGTGGTGCTGCTCCAGAACCTTAGGTGATATAATGAATGTTGTTTTTGGGAAAATACTGAATTATTATAATAAAGTGTGGTACAGTATAGAGTTTGATTCCAAATTTACCAGGTTTGGACCAGGGTAATAATAGAAAATATTAATAGAAATCTTATAGATAAATCCATTAATTTAGTCATTGTTTCCTCCATTGGTTTATTCATCCATCCCATAGGCGGATCTACTGGGGTGGCATAGGGTGGCAAATGCCACCCTAAATAACGGCCTTGCCACCCCAGCTGCCACCCCAGTTGGCGGTAGGGGTGGCGAGGCTTATAAATTATGGATAATCTCAGAATTACGACCGCTAATTTCCAAAGTCGGACTGCAGTGAATGCAGCACGAGATGACGCGAGAGCGACTGAGACTGATTGTTTTGAAAACCGAATGGGGTAAAGCGAGGGAGCCAGGGGTGATGGGGAGAGGAGAAACGGGATGAAACAGGTAAAAATTGATTAACTATCTATCGAGAAATGAAATCATAATGAAAGCTCAATGTTGCTAGCATAGCTGCAATGTTGATTTTGAGATGATAAAAGTCAGGTTGCAGAACGTTATTTCTCTATCTATGATGTTAGGTAGGCCTGACGTCTCAGGCTCATAAAGACATATTTGCGGTCAACTATGACAGAAAAGAGACTATCAAGTTTGGTTGAACTCAAATCAAAACGCACAAAGGCTTTGGATCTAAATAAATTTGTGAAGCGTTTTGCTGAGCAACATGGAAATCGCTGCATTCAGCTGTTATAGTCATGTTAACTTTATGTTATGCTCTCTGGTGAGCTTTTACAGCGCTGTTACATTTTGTTTTGGCACCTGAGAACATCTGATATTTCCTTTAATAAAACCAAAAGTGTTAAAAGTTAAGAATGTGATACTGGTGTAAATCCTGCTTAATATGAAGCAGTGTTGTTGTTTCTTTTTTTGTATATATAATATGAAACTATCCAGAAATGACCCGTATGAACCTACTCACAAGCAAAATGTAATTTTATGTTGCTTCTTTTCAGATTTGTGGAGATTTTGATGTAACATACAGAACCCGCCTTTTTGTTGATTTGTTGATACAGCAGTATGGAGGACCAACTCTGCCATATTTAAAAATAAATACAGAAATAAATAAATGCTCAATAAATAAATAAGCATACAATTAATTGCCACCAAAAATACAAACAACAAATAAATGTAAGTAGAAATTAAATTATACAGCTAGTCATAAAGGTATATAACTCTTTTTATTTCTTTGCCTTTTTAATATTTACCTTATTAATTTTTTTGTCATTTATTATCTTCAACTTCATTTTTTAATTACTTATATTTTTAAGTATTTATTTATGTGCATGTTATCATATTTTTGTCTGTTTTATTCTTCCTTTGTATTTTTTTACCCTAGTTATTTCTTCGCCGCTATTTCTTTCTGCCTGCCATTATAATATAATTTCTAATTACATGTATTTTTTGATTGTATTTTTGGTGGCAATTAATTGTATGCTTATTTATTTATTGAGCATTTATTTATTTCTGTATTTATTTTTAAATATGGCAGAGTTGGTCCTCCATATGCAGCTCTATCTACAGCATATTTACATGCATGAAATGTCCCTTTCATGTTGCCTTAACTGCTGTATGTCAAGTTACTGAGGAACAAATGGGGTAAATGTGTGTTCAGAGTAAACATTACATAGATGTCCAGTACCTTGTTCGGGTGCCTTCACCCATTTATTTCTACTGTGTATTTATGCTCACTTTAGTCCAGCTCAGTCCATAGATCTCTGATGGGGAACTTTTTCTTTCTATAGTTTCTTCTTGTGCAAATGCTGCAAAGCTGCCTCTCTGACAGTCAATCTCACACATCTACTACTCAGCACCTGTGTCTCACCTTAATACCTTTCCTGTGATAATGCCCCTCTAGAAGTAGTGTTATCATTCTTCTATCTCCTATTAAGTGAGATCACATTGTACGATGTATTATTAATATGAACTGTTTCACATGAAACACTAGTACTGTACATACTATTCTCACCAAACTGTGATAACTGTGATTAAATTCAGTGTAAACAAATGCCATATGTTGCCACCCCTAAAAAATTCCTGCCCCCCTCTTGCCACCCCATAAATATTTTTCTAGATCCGCCCCTGATCCATCCATTTATTTACCCAGAAATCATTTTATCTATGTTTCTACGCTCAGTCTATGTTATTAACTCGGTATAATATAAAGATGCCGGATTTATTTGAAGTAAAAATGAGCTTCAGTGGTAGGGCTAGTAAAAAAACCAAAGAGGAGTAGAGAAGATTTCTGTATCAACGTGGGAAAGAATATTTTGTCCAGGTGCAGGAGTTTAGCAAATCCATCTTTGTAATACAAAATAATTTTTCCCTTTTTTGTCTGTTCTACTAATAACTGAAATGTTTTCAGAGTTTGATTTAGTTTTTCTTCCTTTGTAAAAGGAAGTGAAAGCAGCTTCATGGAAAAGTCTGTGGTGTGAATGACATCAACAGAGCAAAAGAGTGACAGAATTGGCAGCATTGACAAAGTGCTTAATGTGAGGGGTTCTGTAGGTCTGTGGCTTGTCAGTGTTGTTAAATGTTGGAAATTAACTTCAACTAAGGCTGTGATGCTTGAACATTTTGCATCAGATGAGAATTCAATTTCATATCAATTCAGTTTATTTATATAGTGCCAATTCACAACACACATCATCTCAGGGCACTTTACAGAGACTCTGAAGGACGGTTCTCACAGAGAAAAAAAATGAAGAAATGAAAATATATGAAGAACTCTGGAAAAAAAAACTTTTTTTCAGATTTAAAACTTTCCTTAATAATAATAATAAAAAAGATAACTTCCAAATAAGATGGTCCAAGACAACGAAAAACACAATAATGTTGCATCGAGATGGAAGTCCACCTCTTAAGAAAAACAGTCAATTAAAAAGCTCAACAAAAAATTTTTTTTTTGAGAAATCAGAAATGCACTGAGAGCTGGAATGTCCTTTAACCCCATGACTGTCTTTACTCATTACCCACCTGACCACAGCAGAAAGGAGGTAAAACAAAACCAAATGATAGAGTGTGCAGATGTGTGGGTGTTCTTGGTCTACCTACAATGTTGGGGAAGTATTTTGTAAATATCCTACATGTGAGGACTTACAGGTACATATGGGGACATTCAACTGGTCCCCGTATGGTAAAGTTCTGTTCTTTGCATTAGGGTTATGTTTGGACTAAGGTTTGAATTTAATTTAGATTAGGATTAGGGTAGGGTATATGTTGGTAATAGTTCAGCTTAGGGAAAGGGTCTGGGTTGGGCCATATAAAGTCAATGCAATGAAATGTCCCCATATGTGATAAAAAAACAAAAACAAAAAAACACTATGGTTGTGTGTGAGTGTGTGGGGGGGGGGGTAAAGCAAATATACATGTTTCCTTAGTGCTTAATTACAGGTGAGAGGTCAACAATGACAGGCTGGGGGTGTTACTGTAGCTCACCTCTGCCTTAAATCACTCAACAGGAAAATTGCAGTGTGATGCAAAAGATTTTAGAACATAAACCCTCATGTAGTCTTTTTCCTTTTCTTTTTTTTTTGCATGTCGATAAGTTTATTATTAAAAAAGTTCAGTTTTAGAATAATAACACATTAATAGAACAGTTGCATGTTTACATTTTACTAAAGAAAAAAATTATATAAATCATTATTTGGATTAGGGCTAAAACAATTAATATGATTTTCGTGATTAAGCAGATAGCAATAATTATATATAAAAACAAAAGAATATATAAGTTTTTTTGGCAATTAGGATAAATAAGAAAACTTTCCTGTCAATATGCTCTTTCCAGAACTCCACAAGTTGGAGAGTTTGTTTCACCTGGTTTAATTCTGTATAAAATCTTCTTAAAAGAACCTTTTGCTATGGAATTATAAAGCAATAAATCGAAAAAACAATCGACAGATTAGGCTGGTGAAGGTTCTCAGTCATCCAGGTCATAGTCATTCCAAAAAAATTCAAAAACAATTCAGTGGACTTTATTTCCAAGTTTTAAGACGTTTTGCTTCCCATCCAGGAAGTTTTTGTCAATTCAAATGTCAGAAATAGCATTGAGTTCTAGATTTTATACAGTGGCCAAAGCCTTGTTTTTGCTCAGACAACATGCAAACTGAAACCAAGGAATGGGTCCACCCCTTTGGAATTGGGGTTTATTTTGTTAGACTGCAATGCCCCATACCTGTCTATGTCTCTGAAAGGGGGTCGTTAAAGGGAATTGTTGGCCTGGCTCAATAGGCGAGGCCTTCAGAACCCCTGTAAAAGGCAACAAAAGACCTCGACAGAAGAATCGACAGATTAATTGATTAGCATAATAAGTGTTAGTTGCTGCCCTATTTTGGATACATTTTAACCGAAAATAGATATTTTCTCTGGTTATGATGCCAACATCAACATGAAAGGATTATGCACCAAAATGAACATTAGGTTGAAGCGTGAGCTCTGTAGAAAAGCAAAGAAGTTCAGTTCAGTAGCTTTTATTTGTCCCAGTATGGGCAATTTTGTGCAGTAGTAGTACACCTTTCACACACATGTTCACATTTCACAAATCACAGATAAAAAATAAAAGAAGCACAAAAGAAAGAAAGAAGTTACTACTTTAAAAAGAAGCAAAACGTAGCGAAGCGTCGGTCAAGCTTTTAAAGGTTTGTGCTGATTTCAGGAAGTAAAGGGGATCAAAAGGCACACAGAGGTTGCTGCTTTTCTTCTGAGCTGGTGAGTTAAATGTTTGCTTGACGTTAAGCGGACCTTGCCACTGAATGGTAATGGGTTAATAAGGCGATATCACAAGTTTGCCACGTAATGGGAGGGAAGAGTTAAACCTGCAGCTATCACACTCACATAGAAGGTGAACTTTCAAGAGGTTCCCTCTCTAAGTGGTTTTGATCTGATGTTTTCTTGGTTATTTGCTGTTTGTTGCTGATTTTTACTCAACCATTTTCACAAAATCAGTTTTTTTATTAGGTGTGTAAGATTTTATAGAAGAGTCACTGCAGGGTTTAAGGACCCACTGAAAGTAATTAGGGCCATATTGTTTATACGTGTGACAAGTGTCATAACATAGACCAAGTAAACGTGGTTAACAATCTAAAGCTCATGATTTCACATCAGTGTTCTTTGCATGGAAACATTTCCTCAAACAAATAAGGTAATTAGGATCGGGTGGTTTAATGATGCAAAAAGCAGCTTCTCTGAGTCCTAAGATCAGAAAATGTTTCTAGCATTTTCAGTTTATTGGGAACACTCTACAAGGATACATACTCGCTAGGGGTGGGACTTAAGCACGTTCATTACAATTAATCAGAAACATTTTAATGTGTTCAAAAAATGTATGCACGAATTGCATTTTCTTATATACATACTACAATCCAAGCAGGAACCTTTGTACTTGGTTTTAAATGTGATCAATAAGATCAACATTATGCTTCTACATTGAAAACATGCCATCCACATTTAATTTAAACAGAACAAGTTTGGATTTTAGGGATCATTTATATGCTATTTTATATTGCATCATTTAAACATATGTAAAACATTCAAACCAACGTGTCCCTACCCCCTCTGCATATTTCTGTGCTTCAGTTTTGGGCTGAGAGACTTTTTTTCCCTTTTCCAGGTAACCAGAGGAGAAGCTGCAGCAGAGCCCAGTAGTGATGGAGCTGCTGTTTGTTCTGCTCAGCCTCATCACCCCTATCACCATCAGACCATCTCCATGCAGCAGGCCTCACTGCCTCCATCTCCCTCCACCCTGACCAATACCAGCGCCACCTACCTGCCAACATGCTGCTGGCATAAGGTAGGGAGGAAAATTTATTTTTTTCCCCCCCAGATTGTCACATACACTATATTGCCAAAAGTATTTGCTCACCCATCCAAATTATTGGAATCAGGTGTTCCAATCACTTCCATGGCCACAGGTGTATAAATTCAAGCACCTAGGCATGCAGACTGTTTTTACAAACATTTGTGAAAGAATGGGTCGCTCTCAGGAGCTCAGTGAATTCCAGCGTGGAACTGTGATAGGATGCCACCTGTGCAACAAATCCAGTCGTGAAATTTCCTCGCTCCTAAATATTCCACAGTCAACTGTCAGCTGTATTATAAGAAAATGGAAGTGTTTGGGAACGACAGCAACTCAGCCACGAAGAGGTAGGCCACGTAAACTGACGGAGCGGGGTCAGCGGATGCTGACGCGCATAGTGCGAAGAGGTCGCCAACTTTCTGCAGAGTCAATCACTACAGACCTCCAAACTTCATGTGGCCTTCAGATTAGCTCAAGAACAGTGCGCAGAGAGCTTCATGGAATGGGTTTCCATGGTCGAGCAGCTGCATCCAAGCCATACATCACCAAGTGCAATGCAAAGCGTCGGATGCGGTGGTGTAAAGCACGCCGCCACTGGACTCTAGAGCAGTGGAGACGCGTTCTCTGGAGTGACGAATCGCGCTTCTCCATCTGGCAATCTGATGGACGGGTCTGGGTTTGGCGGTTGCCAGGAGAACGGTACTTGTCTGACTGCATTGTGCCAAGTGTAAAGTTTGGTGGAGGGGGGATTATGGTGTGAGGTTGTTTTTCAGGAGCTGGGCTTGGCCCCTTAGTTCCAGTGAAAGGAACTCTGAATGCTTCAGCATACCAAGACATTTTGGACAATTCCATGCTCCCAACTTTGTGGGAACAGTTTGGAGCTGGCCCCTTCCTCTTCCAACATGACTGTGCACCAGTGCACAAAGCAAGGTCCATAAAGACATGGATGACAGAGTCTGGTGTGGATGAACTTGACTGGCCTGCACAGAGTCCTGACCTCAACCCGATAGAACACCTTTGGGATGAATTAGAGCGGAGACTGAGAGCCAGGCCTTCTCGTCCAACATCAGTGTGCGACCTCACAAATGCGCTTCTGGAAGAATGGTCAAAAATTCCCATAAACACACTCCTAAACCTTGTGGACAGCCTTCCCAGAAGAGTTGAAGCTGTTCTAGCTGCAAAGGGTGGACCGACGTCATATTGAACCCTATGGATTAGGAACGGGATGTCACTTAAGCTCATATGTGAGTCAAGGCAGGTGAGCAAATACTTTTGGCAATATAGTGTATCTGCAGCTGCATTGCAATGAAATACTAATGCGAAAATGAAATTTTCTGTAGATTCAGATGAAGAGCTTAGGAAACAATTAAAGTCTAATTTCTCTTATTTTTTATTTTGAAAATGTCTCCAAAAAAATCCCAGAGTTATTAGGCAGATTTGGAAATAATTTCTGTACAGTTATTAGTCCTGCTTAAGCAGTCTTTAAAAAATGTTCTTGGATAACTGCAATGTAAGCAATTGAGTTTTGGCTGCTGTTCTTATACCTTCTTATAAAAGGCTGCATTTAGTGTCTCATGTACTATTACATTAGATAAAATCTATTGATAAATAATTAATGTTATACATTAGCTAGATCAATAAATACAGGTGCAAGCTCCTGTCTGCTCACAGTAACTTTTATCACGTACCATCCCGATCCTGGCATTATTAGTAAATTAATCCCAATAGAATCATGTGGGAATCCAAAAATGTCAGCCAGTAAAGCCTTTAGTCATTTTATTTGATCAAATATTACATTACTAATACTAAATTAATATTTAATCGAGGTGATATTGTTTTGACAGAAATTATTATGCCGCCTGCTGATGAACACAGAGGGCTCTAATGAAGGCAAGCTACACACATGGACAATAATGTTGGTACCCCTCATTTAAAGGAATAGTACACCCAAAACATGATTAGCCTTCATTTTCTACTCACCCCCATGCTGAACAACACTCTGGAGTACTTTTTTGATATCTCAAATGCATCTGGAGATCTGGGAGGCTTCTTGCTGTCTGCTGCGCACTTTCGTCTGGTTTGGTCTGCCGCGGTTTCCGTAGACTCGTGAACGCGCAGGCACGCACTTTTAGGAAATCCTATACACTACTGTTTATGCTCTAAAAACATTCTAAATGACTTCGTTTCGAGTAAATTCTGGATGCTACCCACTCAGGACACTTGGAATACATTGGACGAACAGCATGGGGGAATATTGACACGTTTTTGTGGACTTTTATGGACCTTTCTGTCTCGGGCACAATAGACCTCCATTATTTGAATGTCAGCAGACAGCAAGAAGCCTCCCAGATCTCCAGATGCATTTGAGATATCAAAAAAGTACTCCAGAGTGTTGTTCAGCATGGGGGTGAGTAGAAAATGAAGGCTAATCATGTTTTGGGTGTACTATTCCTTTAAGGAAAGAAAAAACACACACTACGGTAATCATAGAGATAACTTGAATCTGACTAAAGAAAGAATACATAAGAAGATCTGAAACATATGAAAGTTAGAGCTTGATTTCAACCACGGATGTAATTTTTGGGGGGGACACAGGGGACATGTCCCCTGCACTTTTTCAAAAGTCTGTTTTTGTCCCCTCTACTTTTTTATCTCTAAAAACATTGTTATGCTACAGTACACAGACCATTGTCGAGCACTAGGATTAAAAGGAAAACCGCAGCTCAAACTGAAGCCCGGTTCCCTGAGTTTAGACCACCCACAAGCTCTTGATTAGCCCTCCATCTTTTCTTGTGTTATTAGCTAGTAGCGCTGTCACTCCTGAGAAGCTCACTTTACCAACATCTGATATGCCATGGAATCGGGTCACAGTGCTGCTAAGGTCCTACGCGCTACCGTAATCAGAATTTAGGGTTGCAAGTATTTTTTTTCTCCTTTCTGTTACGTTTTGAATTTTTGAGATAACCTAAACCATCAAAGAGTTACGATCTTGGAGTAGAAGATGGGTCTGCAAAAGACGACGGTTGGTGAGGGGGGGCTGCTACTGTAAATTTTTCTTCTCTTGTGTCACTTAATCTAGAAGGGTTGTAATATTAGGTGTATTAATTTACACGGTTCTTTGAATTGGTCTCCTGTGTGCATGTGTTTTTATGTGTGTTTGGTTATTAGACCCGCAGCCAGGATGTGTGAAAAAAAGAGACGCATAAGATACTTTTTTTAAAAGTCAAGTGTAAGTTACATTCAATGAACTGTGTAACACCCCTCCTATACACTCCTATACACCTTCACTGGCTCCATAGGGCAGCATATCCACTTTGAGATCCTTCTCCGCATTTTAAAGCTATCAATAACCTTATAAAGTATATTTGTTTGATTAAGAGTGCTGATAAATCAAATGTATTATTGTTATATATTATTAATATCATCCAAAAAGGAAAAAAAATGTATTATATATGAATCTCATTTTATATATCTAAGCTCATAAAAATGGTAAAACTGTGTTTTTAATCTACATGGATTATTGCACCCCAAATTGTCCAGTTTTTCATGTCTTGCATCCATACATTTTGTCAGAAGAGGGATAGCAGAGATGCAAGCGAAAGTGGGGGAACCATACAGAGAACGAATCTACTAGAAAACGTGCTGAACTTTTGTATGAGTTGCAACCCACCCCCCACCCCAACTAATGAAGCCAAATTTTCTTCTATGCTTTCAACCATGCTTAAACAGAATGATTTAAAAAATAAACTAATTAAACAGGCCTCAACAAAAAAGAACAGAACATAATATGAACCAAGAAACATTTCCACTAATTAGCATCACAGCTGTCTACAATATTGTAATCAGTCGCTTGGCCTATTTACAGTGCTACAAGTGTGTTGTATGGTGACATGGTGTTTACAACACTCAACATGGAATAGGAGAACCAAAGGAAAGCGTTATATCAGGAGATTAGAAAGAAAATTGTAGACAATCATGTTAAAGTTAAAGGTTATTGGAGCCTCTCCAAGCAGCTTGATGTTAATGTGTCTACAGTCCAACATACTATTCAAAAATGTAAGATTATAGGGACTGTAGCCTAGCTTGCTGGGCATTACCATGGGAGGAAAATTAGTGACAAGTAAAATATAATAGAAATACAATAGAATTCAACTTTATTGTCATTACATTGTCACAAGTGCAGAGCAAGGAAATTAACTCTCTGCATTTAATCCATGCCCTTGGGGAGCAGTGTGCTGCCATTGTGCGGGACCCGGTGAGCAGTGTGGGTGTAAGGGTCTTCGCTCGGGGACCTAGAGTAGCAGTCTGTGGGAGGAGGACTTGAACTCAGAACCTCTGGATTCCAAATGAATTCCCTAACCACTAGACCACACTTCCATAAAAAACCTTTAAAGATTAAAGGTGAACATCACACTGGTGATGGGTAATTAATTGCATTTGCAATATAATCGCAATTTAACAAAACACAATTTTCAAATCGCAGAGGCACTGATTTTTAATCACACTATATTTAACAAGAGTAAGGCACTTAATTAGTCCCTCCAGGCCTTTAGGCGGTGATTAAATGCTTGAAGGGGGTGTGTTACGACACAGAAAGGTAGAGAGAGGTTTAGCTAGCACACAGATCCATGCATGCAAGTAAAAGTAAACAGTTTTTCATAGCATCGTTACAGGAAGGTTCTTTTACCACGGGGTCTGGGTAAGCAAGCTTTCAAAAAACAACAAAAGCCTGGGGTGAAACATCTACAAACTTGGGCTTAGTGCAAAGGAAAATCAGATTTAAATTGCTATAGCAATTTTTGGTTTAGAACCATTGCGATTTAGATTTTAGGCAAAATCGTTCAGCCCCACTCAGAGGAGATGAGCAAATAGTTAATTTATTATTTTTTTTCATATTTTACCATTTGCAATTCATTTAAAATGTGCAGTGAAGTTTTTATTTTTTAACTCAAAATAATTTTTTTATATTTTTGGCCAATGTTAGCATTTTTTTTTTGCTTTGTTTTTCTTGTATCGTAGCGACGAGTATGTCCATGCATCTGCTGATTCATCAGTGGATTGAGCAGGTATACCTTGAGATTAGGCAGAGTATATGCTTTTTTCACCCCCTCTATTTGCTAAAATAAAATGTTTTGTTTAAACTGCAACTTGTCTAACAGTTATAATTGTGTAATTTTTACCACAGAAATGGAGAATGAGAAAGCAACATCAGCTTCAAGAATCTGCTAAAAAAAATTAGCAGCTCCCAATCAGAGATCGGTTAGTTAGATATCAAAATAATCAGTATCGGCCTTTAAAAAAACAGTTTAAGTCTATCTGTTTTGCAAATGTTTGTTCATTTAGAAATCTTAAGTTACTAAAGGATTCTGATTTTTTAGTTAATTGAAAAGATAATCAGTAGATGAATGGATTAGTAAAATAATTGTGCAGCTTTACTTTTGGTACATGATGGTGAATTAATCTAGCCTGACGTAGTCCGACTCAATTCTAGTCAGAATATGAGTCTGATACTGCTCCATAGAGCTGTGATTATGGGGCGTGTTTTGAACGGACCAGGAAAAAAAATGCCTCCGCACTCAATTCGATAGACCTACAACCAATAAGAGCAACGGAGTGCGTGACGTGTGTTAAGCCACGCATAGTTGTTGTCAACAAAAATCAAAGCTTGCAGTTGCACGCCTAGAATAAGAAGATGAGCCTTGATCGCGTTTCTCTGTTCCTCTTTAAAAATTAATTTGCTGTCGATATCTTCTATAACAGACCTAATAGCAAAATCTTCTCACCTCAACTCTCCGGCGGCAGCCATTGTTGTTGTCGCCCAAGCGCGCTTTGGTCACGTGGTTGATTACGTTACTGTTGATCATCTGTCCATCATCGTATAAAGCCCGCCCTGACAATTTGATTGGATCGCCAGAGGGTGGGCGATCATACTCGCGCTACTATGGAGCAGAGCCAGACCGAACTTCCCGACCTCAAACCTTGTGGGCGGGACTAAGTTCGGAATGGCACCCAGGCTAGAATTAATCATCAGCTGGTTGCCCAGGGGACTTATTACTGTATGCATTAAAAGAAGCTGGGAAGTGTGGATTAAAAAAAAATGTAAAAAAAAAAGTGCGAAAATACTTTTTTATAGGTTCACAATGTAAGGTCATAGAAAATACCTCTTATCTAGCATCACTTTAAATACTGCTGTTATTTTCTCAAACGTATTCTTGCTATAAAAAGAAAGGAGTTCATTAGTCAGCCATAAAGTGGCAAATGTCGCTGTTGATAATAGACGAAGAGAGGCTGTTGTTTACACCCAGATGTGGTCTTCCAGCTGGGATGTGATGAGAGGTGGAGAACACAGCGGGAGCATAGGAGGGGATTTCCAGATCGTGCAGGAAACTGAACTGCTCCTTTAACTCTGGATCATCAGGGTCAAAGGAGCAAAAAGTTTAAAAAACATCGAATAAAAGGGAAAGTTCAAAGGCAATACTTTAAATGCGTGTTTCTTAACTCGGTGCAGACATAAACACACACTTTTACGGCCTGTTCTCCCTCCAAAGCAGGCGAGGAGCGGTGAAGGGAAAGTACCCAGCTCAGAGGAGCGTTTGTATTTAGTGTTTTGTTGCCCTTGGCTCCTGCTTAGTGCAGGTCAGCACATTTCTCAGTGCTGAAATCAACCCTCTGTGGTGTGTGTGAGTCTCCAGTGAATCCTCAGGAAGTTATAAATGCTCACTCTTTGGCTGTCTTTCCATCTCTCTGTGCTATGAAGCCACCGACATGGTTCTATTTAAATCCAGAAATGTCACATATTACAGATTATCTGGAGAAATACAGCGTTCAGTTTCCTGCAAAAAAGTAGAAGGCTTTAAAGGTGTTTGTCTGAATCACGGTATTAAGAAAATGGAAGGAAATTAGTATGACTTCTTTTTGCATCAGTTTTTCTAAATTATATAGAAAAAAGAATAAATTTAAAAAGAAATGCATACAAAATGAACCTTAAGGCTTTCGTGATTAAACAATGCAGTAATGCTCCTAATTTATTATTTGTGTACAGAAATGTTCCTTTATAGTAAGATTCCCCATAGGAACAGATTTGTTTAAACTTTTGAAGCTATACTCTTAAGTGTTTGCAGTTGAATAACAACAGTCAGCCCTGATATTACGTACATCCTGTTAAAATGAGTAATGGTGCGACCATTTATATGACCTCACCAGTCAGTCGCTTTTTTGAGGAAGAACGATAAATGACATCAATTAACGATGGTTCAGTTTATCGAGCTTTGCAGACATTTCTGCAGCAGAGCAAATTTAATCCACGATTATTTTTTTTGTAGTTTTAGACACTTGGGGATCATTTTCCTGGTGATTAGTGTGTTTAGCCCAAGCTTGATATCTGGACAGATGGACTCACATCTGTCCAGAGTTCATAGATATCTTACAATGAGCTACTTTAGGCTATATATTCATTCACATTAATTTATCAGACTCTGAAGTAAACAGAAGATAAGTTTTAAACCATTTTAATTTTAATAATGATATAATTTGCCATTAAGGAACAACTAAACAAATACATATATAAAGAAATTAATCTTATGAAAAAAAAGCACAAGACTATCTGTTGCATTTTTTTATTTTTTTTTATAAAAGGTCATAGCCTGGAAATCAATTAAATACTGATTTGTGTAGAAAGTCTCTCAGGAGCCTCTCAGGAGTTCAAGCTAAGGGGTTCGCCACCTTATTTGACTTCATTTCCTCTTGAATCTATAACAAGGAGAGGAAAGGTGAATGTAAAGTTTAGGAACCACTTTAGATTTCAGCTCTTGTTGCTACAGAACTGGCTACTGACTGGAACACTCCAGATGTCATTTCCACCGTAAGGTCTCTCAGCTCTGCCCTGGTGGCTGTATATCCAGGTGGAAGGCCAGTGAAATGGGAAAGCTGTGATTCTGGCCCAGCTTTTGAAGCAATACGATGGTTTATCCCTTTGGACTCATAACCAAAAATAGATTTAGAAATGTTTTTTCTTGACGAAACAACTGATATCTAAGCCTGTTTGATTAGCCTCAGATTTTAAGTGCGGGAATTGCCTTGCTTCTCTGAGCTTCTCCTGTGCTTCGGCCATGTGTGTTTTGGTCAGAGTATCCAGACTACAAAGGTAAGGGGAGATGGTATTCAGAGCTCAGACAGTAGCAGCTCGGGAAAAATAAGTGGGATGAGGCTGCCAGTCTTCCCCCATCTAAAGCTAAGGAGCTGCAGCTGTACATCATAGGAGCCACTGGGCAGACAAAGCGGCGAAGCAGAGAACAAAGATGACTGCTGCGCTGGAGGAAGGAACATGAAACAGTCCTTCTAGGTCTAAATTAAAACTGCTTTTTTTTTAAATCCACCCACAAGCTTCTTAGGAGCATTCCTGTTTAATCATTTGTCAAAATTATTTTCTCTTTCTTCTATTTTGAATGAAAAAATCTCATCTCAACTGCCCCCTTCACAAAAATAGTGAATAATTCATTATACTTTCTCAGCTCCTATAATTTTGATACCTTATAATATAATGTCAATGTACATGAGAGAGCAGTTGAAGAATTTGTGGATTTGATGCCGCGATCGGCTTCTAATGACCTGATCAATGCGTCTGATCTTATTTAGTGGCACATGCTCGTCTTTCATTATCAGCAGGACGAGATCAGCCAATCAGAGGCAGACTTTGGTAAACATGAGATTTATGTCAGGTTTGTTACCCAAAGATTCTTAGACATTTTTTTCTTGAATAGAGAGAGTTGATTAATCTTTACGGAGGAGGATTAGGGACGTAAAAAAAAAAAAGCAAAAAAAGTCAGCTCATTTTTAAATTTTATTTCAGTTTAGTATGGGGAAAAAGTCAGATTTCTGACTTTAATCTCAGAATTCTGACTTTAATTTCAGAATTCGGATTTTAATCTCAGAATTCTGACTCTTTTCTCTTAATTCTGACTTTAATTTCAGAATTCGGATTTTAATCTCAGAATTCTGACTCTTTTCTCTTAATTCTGACTTTAATCTCAGAATTCGGATTTTAATCTCAGAATTCTGACTTTAATCTCAGAATTCTGACTTGAATCTCAGAATTGTGGATCTTAATGTAGATGGGCACCATGAAGGAAGAGATGTGAGAGCACTCAGCTTCACTGACAAAGATGTGAGTTGTTTGGGAGGGCCAGTAACACAATGGTGGAAAATGACGCAATTAGGCAACTTTTTACGTGTCAGAGAGGTCCCCTGTGATGCAGTTTAGTTAATGGAAGAGCAGAAGGTGATTAAAACGAGAGCTAGGTTTGTCTCTAAAACAGACAAGGCTACGGCTTGATCCTAACATGTTTGTTAGCTGTCGGAAAACAGTCAGAATTCTGAGATTTAAGTCAGAATTCTGAGATTAAAGTCAGAATTGTGAGAAAAAAAGTCAGAATTCTGAGATTAAAGGAATACTACACCCAAAACAGGATTAGCCTTCATTTTCTACTCACCCCCATGCTGAACAACACTCTGGAGTACTTTTTTGATATCTCAAATGCATCTGGAGATCTGGGAGGCTTCTTGCTGTCTGCTGACATTCAAATAAAGGAGGTCTATTGTGCCCGAGGCAGGAAGGTCCATAAAAGTCCACAAAAAACGTGTCAATATTCCTCCATACTGCTCGTCCAATGTATTCCAAGTGTCCTGAGTGGGTAGCATCCAGAATTTACTCGAAACGAAGTCATTTAGAATGTTTTTAGAGCATAAACATACATACAAACATAGTGTATAGGATTTCCTGAAAGCACGCACATGCGCGTTCACAACGCTACGGAAGCCGGCAGACCAAACCAGATGAAAGTGCGCATTCAGCGTCTGCTCTGCCGATAATGCAAGCGTAGAAGAAGAAATGTGCTGTTTACCTGTGCAAAGAAAGAAACAACGAAAGAAAAATGTCTGAGGACTTCAGTGTTGAGGAAGAGCATGAGTTCTTTGCCGAGCTGAATGCGCACTTTCGTCTGGTTTGGTCTGCCGGCTTCCGTAGCGTCGTGAACTCGCAGGCGCGCGCTTTCAGGATATCCTATACACTACTGTTTATGCTCTAAAAACATTCTAAATTACTTCGTTTCGAGTAAATTCTGGATGCTACCCACTCAGGATACTTGGAATATATTGGACGAGCAGTATGGAGGAATATTGACACGTTTTTTGTGGACTTTTATGGACCTTTCTGTCTCGGGCACCATAGACCTCCATTATTTGAATGTCAGCAGACAGCAAGAAGCCTCCCAGATCTCCAGATGCATTTGAGATATCAAAAAAGTACTCCAGAGTGTTGTTCAGCATGGGGGTGAGTAGAAAATGAAGGCTAATCATGTTTTGGGTGTACTATTCCTTTAAAGTCAGAATTCTGACTTTTTTGTCATATTATTAAAATTAAAAAATCTGTTTACTTTTTTTTTATTTTTTCAGTGGCCCTAATCCTCTTCCATAAATCTGATAAAACTGTCATTGTAGATATTCTAGTCTCTGATAATACTTTTTTTTTTTTTGCACATTCACAGTAGCAAACATGTAATACATTACATGTTTGCTACTTTTTCTGAGGTTGCCGTTGGACATTAATCAGTCCTCTTCTGTTTTAGTTTTCTTCAGCATCTGGCTGCTGCTTTGCCCTCCTCTAATTCATGGAAGCTTATTTATTGTATCCTTCTTTTGTTATCTTGGTGAATGTTGTTGCATGTCCTCAATCTATTCTCATGACCGGTATCTATCCACTCTCTTATTTATCAAGTCATCTTTCCTAAGGTTTGACTAACACGAAGCAGCTGGATGCTGTGACTCCAGAGAGAAAACAGTTGCATTTGTTGTTTTATTTGAGTTATTTTTTTTAATGCAGGAACAATGCAGTGTTTGAATACACCATATGAAATACATTACTTTACTAGGCCAATAGAAACCTGCATAATCGCCCTATTATTATGCGTGTGCTTTATAAGTCTATAAAAGCAGAGCCTGTGACTTAATAGCAGAGTACAGCTGATTTTTATGTGAGAGGAAAGAGGAGGCACCGCTCAAGAAATCTGAATTTTCAGCAAACTCCAGATTTTTTTACTGGAGTTTGTTTTGAATCTAACTTCTGCTTAATGTTTCCCTCATTCAGAGTCCTGCTTTACCTTTAAGTATTCCTGCCTTTCAGTCTGCAGGCAGAGGGGAGTTGGCGCTGGCTCAGTTACATGCGGATGTGGCGGTAGCACACTTAATTGCTTTCAGATCTACGGCCTGGACGACATCAGCTAACAGCTCGTACTGTATCTGTGCTTTTCGCTTGAAGCAGAGCGGCTGAGTTCATATCTGATGATTCAGCATTTTTATGGGGATTTCTCAAGAAGTTTGAAGGAAAAAACTTCAACTAATTATTTTTATGCCTTTTTTTCCTTTTTTTCCCCAGAAACCTCTTGTTTTAAGCTCTGATTAGTATTCGGGGTGTTTTTTTTTTTATTTTACTACCCTGACTCAGAAATAAACGTGGGCTCAGTCTGGGTAATATTTCATAACCATTTGAGTTTGAGGACTGTTATTTATATTGGAAACAGCTTGTGGTGCCAGTTTGCCACATGTTAATGTTTGGCTTTCATGTGTATTAACTTCAACTTACAACCAACAAACTGGGTGGAAAAAAATCTTCTGCAATCATTTAAGCTATTTTCCTCTGCACTAATTTCTCTCATAAAACATATTTCTCCATTTAGAAACAACTCAAAAAGCCGTAAACACACATTTTACATTCTTCCTCTTCATCTAGCTAAATTTGTGAATTATTTTCTTTTCTATTTTCACCCCTAAAACATTTTGGCTCTTTAGCTGTAAAACCTTTGGCAAAAACAGATATGGAGGCTCTACTGTTTGATGATCTTTAGTCAGACGTTTTATTTGGAAGGCAAAACCAATAGTACTCAACAATACTCACAGCTGATTTATTAACCAACTCAAAAACAGAATTAACAAAAAAAAAATTCTAATTAAAGATTCATCTTTTTACTGATTAACTAAAAGGAGAAATATGGGATCATAGATTAAAAAATATCAAATATAGGGAGCAGCTTGGAATGCCCAGGGGGCATTGTGAATTTAAGGGTTTTGCCCAAGGACTCAGAGCGACAGTCTGAGGTTTAATCTGGCAACCTTGCAGGAAGATGGAATCATCTGCAGCGGAAATGTGCATCCTTTCTTCAGGATGTGATTTTTTCTTTACAGGTTTTGCAACAAACAAATGTAACAGCCTTATCATCTTGGCTAATGGAAAGTCCAGGATTTTTCAGTGAATCCCAGTTTCATCCACAGTCCCGTAACTTCCTTCCTCTAGAACCTTGTTTTCTTGGATGCAGCCTTAATGATGTTTCTAGTGTGACTTTCCTGGATGCACAGTCGTTAAGTAATCAGCTCTTTACATTATTAAATGTTTATATGTCAGTATCTGTGATATTTTTATATCTGTTATACTTATTGAAACATGTCAACAAAGCTGCTTTATTAACTGAGGAAAAAAATATGGACATCCCAACCTTGGGAGGGAAAATACAGGCTTTGCTTAATGTTAAACTTCTGCACAGAACATTTTATTTTTAGGTCCATCTAAGTTCTTTGACTTGACTTTGATTTGAAAATCTTTTGAACATTTTTAATTATTTCAGCAGTGTCATTAAAAAAGATGTTTGATGAGGACCATTCTCTCTCCAAGCAAAATAAGTAAAGCTGATTGCCTCTCTTCTCCCATATATTTTCCAGAACCCACAGTCTCAGAAACAGACAACAGATTCCCCAGCAGGGTCAGGACTAGCCTCTGGTGCAGCATTAGGTCACGAGGATCAAGCGGCCCACCAGGAGCTCCCGTCTCTGTGCCCAGAACTCCGTTCTACTCCACCAGCTCATCAGCAAACCCAGGATACCTCAACCAGCAGCCACCAGGAGAAAGTGGGAAAGGGTGAGCAGCTGTTATTCTAACGTTTGTTTAGCAGAGACCTTTAGAACAAGATGCGACACGCTGGCGTATCTAAACACAGGAGTGGAGCTAAAAGAATGCTGCCCTCAGGGTTAGGTGTATAGGGTTGAACCACTGGGTTTTGGTTTTTAAAATGAGACCTTAACAAATGTGGCAGAACCTCAAAATCAGTCTTCAGAGCCTTCAATGTTTGCCGAAATACTCGCTCTGCATGAATAAACATATATCCTGCACAGTGCTGTGCAGATTTGATTCTGAAATCTCCTGCACAGCATTGTGTCCTCCATCATTACTAGTTTGAATATGCAAACAATTTTCATATCACGGGAGGTTGAAGTTTTATTCAGCTTCAATGAGTCACTCTGTAGAAAGTGGTTTTGTCAAACCAGAGAAAATGAAATGATAGCAGAAAAAAGATGACTTTAAACTTTGAATGTATGTATGAGTCAGTTGCCAGTTTGTTAAATATAAAGGGTGCCGGGGGTTTCTGTAACTTGGAATACTTTTGGCATGTTTGAGGTTCAGGAAAAGTGTGTTTACTGAACAAATTGTTGGATGGACATTAATGTTGGGATTTCCTAATTTCAGGTTTCCACTCAGCATTTTTTTTTTCAGAATATTCTGCAGAGTTATCAAATTTATCAGATATGAAAGATTAGGATTTCCTGCACAAGATGGGGAGAGGCGGCCTACTGGTTAGGGCATAGATCTTGGAACCCTGAGCTTCTGAGTTCGAGCCCCGCTCCCACAGACTGCCACTCTGGGTCCCTGAGCAAATACCCTTAACCCACTCTGCTCCCTGGGTGCTGCACAATGGCCATCCACTGCTCCCCAAAGAGATGGGTTCAATGCAGATAGCTCATTTCGTTGCTGTGTACTAGTGACAGTGTAATAACAATAAAAAAAGCTGGAAAAAAACAAGTCTCAGAATGGTCTCTTCCTAACAGGCATATTCACAGGATAATTTTGCCACCGGTGCAGAGCTTATTAAACACACAGGAATAGCAATGATGAAAAAGAGACAAATGTAAATTTCTTCACTATAATGAATCATCATTCTGATTGTTTGGGAATTAGTTTGGAGAGAGAAAGTTAGTCATGATTAAAGACATTTGAAAATCAGCTGCTAACAATATTTTGGGTAATGGAGAAAATTTCACTTGTGATAAATCCTCTTATACCTAACTCCTCTTATCTCTATCTGTGCTTCCAACCCCCTATAACCTTTAGCACTATGGGAACTGTAATCTGTGTCAGGTGTGGGCATAAACCGCAGTTAGACTCCTCTTAACTTGCAACTCTGAATACATCAGCCACCATTTACAGCATTTAAACAAGTGTTTTATGACATTATTATTGCACTCACTAACATTACAATGATGATATGCTTGTGATATTCTTTGCAGCCCTCAGCCTGATGCAGTCCATGTGTGAAACTGAGTTTTCATCCAAAGTAGCTTCCTTCAGTTTTTTTTTTTTCCAGGGAAAATACCATGACTAAGATTTCTACGTAAACGTCCTCAATGATTAGCGTCTTACAGCAGATATGATTACAGTATTGGCTCAAAGATTGCAACATTTTCTCTCCCTGCCAGAACAATTAGCCTTTTCTATGCTGCAAAGTAGTCAGTATGTTACCTAAAAATCTTGTTTTCATTCATCAGGTGAAGGTTTTTATGAAGAAATTAAGCTATAAACTCATCACTGGAGCGAATCTCCAGCACCTAAACAACTTAAACTAAATGATGGATTTTTTATTGATGAAAAATTATGAGTTTTCTTATTATTCATGTTTGTCTCAGCTGGCCATTTACCTGTGGCCCATATGCTCAGCTAAACAAAATCCATGTACTTCTGCACAGTAGCTGCTTAATATATTTTTCTGACTGGTTTTCAGAGCATTTGGTTAAGGCTTTCTTTAAGCTTTTCTTGTTTTGTCATTTATACTTTATAGTATATTTTCTGTTGTTTTTTTTAACTCTTGTACTCATTTTATTAAGTTTATTAATTAAGCGTTTTTCTGTTGTTGTTGTTCACCTCATGTGTGAGGTTCTTGCCAGCAGCAGGGTCCCTCCTCTCATTCCCACCTGTTACCCGCAAGTTCGGTTTTTCAGAAGCCTAATCTATCAACAGGGATGCCTTCCATTATCCGCCTTTAGAAATCAGTGACCTGGTGAGAAGCTGTAACACAACACTCAGCTATGTCACCTCTGGTAACACTGCATAACTGTTCCCAACATAAAACGCTGGCCTTCAGAGTATAACCAGGAGAGCAATGTGAAGTCCATGTTGCAGGTGTTGTTTCTCTGTGTTCAGCGTCGTCTTTAAGGCAGCTGATCGGGAGTTATTGCATTTTTCTGCATGTCTGCAGTAACTGCTGATGTAAACTAGTAAAATCAGTTGGCAGGTGAGAATCAGCAGCTTGTTCTAAATACACAATCTGACAGTTTGTTGGTGTAAATGTCTTTGGAAAACCTCCACAGCTGGATGCACCCATCAAGGCGGAGAGCAGTGTACGCCTCAGCAGCTTGTCCCTTCACGCCCAATGCCAAATTAGGGCCGTGTATCTGTACATGTCTGAACCCACACCCGTGTTTTCACTTGCACTCAATTTCCATCAAGTGACATGAATCAAACTGAAGCACAGCGATCTAAACCAACTCTCAAATTGAAGTATGCATTCACGAGAATGATAAATCGACAAATAAAATATGTGCACATTTTCTTATCGTTTGTGGAGACCCACATACAAAGATTCATGATTTTACCCTCTTTAATCCTAGAATTGGATCACTGTACTGTTTTCAAAATATTAAAGGTATTATTTAGTGAGGATTGTTTGTTTTTCTTACTAGAATTCGTATAGGAGGTTTTGAGGATAGAAATGTAGAACATGTGCAGTTGTATTGGGACATTGGTGAGGTGTGTGGGAGGAGTAACAGATGGGTTTAAGGTAAGGAGGGATTACATCCGGGATTAGTTCTTATCTCCTTGTTTGCAGTGATGATGGGCAGGTTGACAGATAAATCAGCAAGGAGTTTGCATGAACTTATATTGTTTGCAGATGACATTAAGAATCTTTAGTGAGAGTGTCTTTACCAAAGTGTGCTTCTTTCAGCTGTGATTGAACGGGTGCTGATAAGGAGGGTGACGCACAAGTCAGAAAATGGCAGCGAATATGTGTTTGAGGTAAATGAACACCTAGAAATAAATAACACCTTTCTTTTTTTTTATCAACCTCAGCCATTGCTGTGATTCTTTCTCTCATCTGCTTCTCCAGGTGGGCTGGTCCGACGCTTTCACATATTCAGTTGTCAGGACTCAAAAGGAAGTGGCAGAATTATTATCCCAGGTAATATTGCTGGGGGTTTTTTAGGGTTCAGATGACATTTAAAGGCTTATGGTGCCATTTGAGATGTGGGGGTGTAACCAGTTTGTACACAAGATTGCTTAATTTCTGAATATAATTTGTGAACATAAATGTATGAAAGTATGTCAGTGAGCTGGCAAGAATTGTTAGGATTATCAAAGTAATAAATTTAATGTTGAAATTTCAAGAGAATCCATCGAATTACCTAAAAGCAGAAATCAGTGATGAAGAAGGATTCAATGCTGCAATGCTTTCTCTTTTCCAGGTAGTTTTTCATGCCACCATGGTTATTTGAACATTCAGTTTTTTGTGTGT
Source organism: Cyprinodon tularosa (assembly GCF_016077235.1). Classification (NCBI taxonomy): domain Eukaryota; kingdom Metazoa; phylum Chordata; class Actinopteri; order Cyprinodontiformes; family Cyprinodontidae; genus Cyprinodon; species Cyprinodon tularosa. The sequence goes on along the minus strand of NW_024038997.1, from coordinate 1,031,730 downwards.
AAAAAGCTCCGTATCATCTGTATAGTGTGAGAATGCGTAGTACATTATGGGTCACTTTAAGTTGAATCGTGCTGAAAGTTTTCCTGTCAGCTTTCACAGGTTTTTCCTGAAGATGGTCTGGAGAAGTTCCTTCCTCAGGCCCTAGAGGTCGACACCAGGTAAGTCCAAAAACTTCACTAAAGTTTTGCAAAGACGTTGGATGTTTAAGTATATGCAGTGACTGGAGGAGTTTGTAGGTACACATTTGCTCTGAGGAATCACTGAATGGAGAGACTTCTAAGAAATGTAATTAATTGGTTAATTGTCTTTTTATTTATTTTTTTATCTTTTGTTTAAACTAATATGGACCTTTCTTCTGTCTGCAATGAAGACATAAATTTCAATAGAATTTGGTCTCTTGTTAATGGGCGAATCACTTTCAGCAGAGCTCTCACTTCTACATGCCTAAATCTTGTGTTCACAGTAATGCTATGTTCACACCGCACACGCTTTGGGCAGCAAAAAGGTGCCTGCTGCTTCATTTTTAAATCTTTTACACATTAAGGTCAGATGCTCGTCAAGAGCATCTTTGACGCTACTAAAGCGCGTCCAGTAAAATGTGTCCAGATGCGTCTGATGCTTTAGCTACTCCTGTGTTCAGTGGCAGAGATGGGCTTTGCTATATTTGCCGTTGTAAGTGGGTAAAAAGTAGTTGTAATATGTTTTTAAGCAAGAAAATCTACCTTGAAACATCGTCTGTGAAATCAAGATTATTATCCTGCCTTAGAAATATTATTTCTGTGACAGTGCCACGTAGTTCTCCACATACCGGCGATGTGCTGTCAGTGGAAATTCCTGCAGCAGCTGGGGGTTTTCCACTATTGTTGTTTTCTTTCTTTTTTGTCTGGATTTTATTGTGATCACACTATCACAAGCACAGAGCAATGACATAATCTATCTGCATTTTACCCATCCCCTTGGGGAGCAGTGGGCTGCCATTGTGGCAGGGGAGCAGTGTGGTCTTAAGGGTCTTTGCTCAGGGACCCAGAGTGGCAGTCTGTGGGAGTGGGAATTGAACTCAGAATATCTGGATTCCAAGCACAATGCCCCAACCACTAGGCTGCCACTCCCCTTAATAATAAAAGCGATCATATTCTGCTGGCAGGTTTCGCTATTTTAAGTTAATTTAGGCATTAATAAACTGTTTCAGAGGAGTGATCATAGCGGTCTGCATCAGCAACACCGCATCTGTCTCCCTGCCAGCTCCCAGATCGGCTTGTCTGCTTGGTTGATGTGGTGCGTGTAGCAGCAAAAGTTCCATTTGTCCAACTCTAACATCTGCTGCTGGTGAAGCCTGTCATGCTCCTCAGATGCTCAGAAGCTCATAAAGCGATACTTCAGCTGCTCAGATGCATCAAGACGTGCTGTTCAGCTGCTCTAGACGCGGCGCAGGACCTTTTGATGCGCGTCAACCATTTACAAGACATGGGCAATGTGGAGTCAACAAGTCATCTCCATGTCATGTATTTAATCTACCCAGCCAATTAACCAGGTGAGTCCAATCTGCACAGGTTAAAGATTGGACTCACTTGCTTCAGTGGCTGGGTAGAACAAATACATGACATGGAGATGACTTGTTGACTCCACATTGCCCATGTCTGCCATTTACCATGTATCTAAACCTGCTGCTTCAATCACTTGCGGTGTGAACGTAGCATAAGTAAGGTGTCTGTGTGTGGAAGTTAAGATAACAGACAGTTAATAGAAGTAGTATGGGTAGTATTATAGATTTTTGGTTGTAAAGTTTATTGATCTTATATAATTGGAGGATTTTGTTTGCTTTTTGCAACTAATAATCTGAGAAGGGTGTTTCTATTTATCCCCCTTAAGTGTGGTTCCCCTAAATAAAATCTGGTACAACCAATTACTTTCAGAAGTCAACTAATTACTAATCTTCATAGATTCAATAAGTGAGCATATCTGAGTGTCTACAAAGATTGCTGCGTAAATTTTAAGATGCGCAAACCAGAATGGCTGTAAAGAAAGACAAGGTTCTAAGCCATGTAGATACAGGTAATAATTGTTTCGGAAAAAATATTAAAAAAATTTTGTGCAACTATGGTGCACTTAGTAGCCTTCACAGTGCTATGAATAAAAGTAAAAGAAAATTAAAAAAAAAAGCCCACTATGCCATTTTGTAGGCTCGTTTGATGTTCTTTTTCTTAGCGGTATTCTTTTTCATAAACATGCCACTTGATTTTATTTCAGTCATTTTTTATTGTTATTTTGGTTTAACTGGTTAAATAATGTCCGCTGCCCACTGCATTCAATTGTGCTGGTCTGTGTAGATGTTCTTTATTAAAATTATTCTGCTATTGTTATTTTCAACAATACAAATGTGTTTACATGCCTCCTTTGTGGCAATAACTGCAGATATTTGTGCGTGTCAGTTTGTAACATATTTTCAGAGTGTTGTACATATTTATGAAGGAAGACATGCCTAAAAAAAAGATTTGTGCACTGATGAATTTTCACCTTCTTTATGATTGCTTTTTTTTTGTAATGGATACAATAATTTTTGAATGACAGTTTGTTAAACACAGTTGATCTTTGTCTAATAAAAACTTTTTTGGGGGGATTTTATGCAACCTTCGTTCTTCTTTGTGTTGTCCAGGTGTCTGACTGCTTTACCCAGTCATGTCCTGAAGCACCCCACTGTCCAGCTGTTCTTCAACTCCAGCCGGCCTCGGTCACCCAACTCTCCCTCCTCTCCCCCTTCCGCCAGAATACCTCCATGTTCCTCTTCACCCAGCAGTCCCACCTGCACGCTCACTTCCAGTTCCAGTAAGTTCTACCTTCCTTCATTCCACTAAAGATAAACATTAACTAAAATCTATTAAAGCTGGACGTATTTGATCAAATATGAGAGATCTATGAAAAGCTTCAGAGAAGGAAGGAGACACAGGGCTCCTGCTGGTGCTGAGGTGTTTGAGATGAGAAGAGCGGTAGTGTAAAAGAGGAGGCAATCAGTTGGTCGTAGAGAAGAGGTGAGACGGCACTCTGTGATTATTGAGGTGTTGGTCTATTTTGGTCTGGTGTGGGAATTCACTGCGGCATGTTTGTGTTGGGAAGCCCAGAGTGTGGTGACCTCATAGTGGTGTGTGTGTTTGTGTGTTCAATGTGTAAATGTGACTTCATCTAAGAGTGTATTTATAGCTGCCGTTGCAGCATGTGTCTCTCAGTGTGGCTCTTACTCTACGTTTATGCCTCTGAATCGTTCCAAGTTCTCAGTAGCAGCATTGTGAGTATGTCCAGCTTCATGGTGAAGTGCTCCCTCCATACACACTCTTGCCCAAACTGTGTGACGGTCCATCATGTGCACACTAGACTAGATGAACGGCTCTTTTACGCTGCATATTCTTGCTGGTAGACGTTTAAGAGAATTAAAGATTCCTGAAGGATTCTAGTGTCAGAGTTCAGAAGATTATGTTTCTTTTGGGAATACTTTGTAGAGGTGGAAAGAAACATGCTTGTATTGTTCTGTGCAGCAGATTAATCCATTATTTAAATAATCATCAACTAATTAGACTGTAGTTCTACCAGAATTGTGAACAAATATGTAAACATTTTGCATTTAAGATAAAACTTCTGCTCGTCAGTATGGTCTTTCCAGAACTCTTCAATTGGAAAAGTTTTAGTTTCACCTGGCTTAAACGATGTAAAATATCTTCTTTAAGTATCCTATTTCTATCCGTTTGATAAACCAATAATTGAAAAAGTGATAAACAGATGAATCAATTAGCAAAATGAATGTTAGTTGCAGCCCCAGTTAGGTTATTTAAGTTTGTACAAGTCAAAGGAAAAGCTTATATATTTTTTATTCATTACAGAGTGATATATTTTAGCATGTGTTTTATATTTTTTATTTTTAACAGAAAATATAAACAAAACAAAAAAAAAGCATTTGAAGACAAAATTATTATGCATGATTTGTGATTTATTTTTAGATCAGATCTAAGAGTCAACATGAGAGACTAAAAACATGAGAGCATCTAAGTCAGCATTTAAAAATCCTCCTGAAGAAACTGGTTGCGGTTTTACCCTGATCAATTAGTTTTAGTAGAAGGCACATTATTATTGATCAGCTTTGTCTTGTAAGGGGAAAAAGACACAAGAGTATGTATGACACTGAACAGATTTCTCACTGTGTTGTCTGTTTTGTTTCTCTGTGTTACAGATACCGACTGCATGGTGCAGTACAGAGGATCTAACAGGTGATTTTCTTGCATTTCGTGCACATTTTTTGCTGCATCAAAACTCTAGATTCATTTAGATCTCTCTTTTTTTCTTTTAGTTTTCCAATTATTAAGTAATTTCCTAAAGGTTCCGGACCAGTTTACCATAATGCAATATATGCAGATTAAACTAATGACTCATAGCATGATGTGTGAAATATGACTATAATTAGTTTTTACTGAGGGTTTGAGGATGATGCATCTAGCATAAAGAAATAAAGTGTATATGTTTTGGGCTGAAATTTGTATTTTATTTCTTGTATTGCCAATGCATTCATGCATTTACTGATTCATTTGTGTATTTAGCATTTAGCATTCATACCTTAAAGCTATAGTGTGTAATAATTACAGGGATATACAGTCAGAAATGTAATATATTATACATAACTATGTTATTTATCATCATCTACGAGCTCAGCCTCTTAACCTTAATATTTGCGTTGCCTTAGAATTCGTTATTTATAATTACATAGGAGCGGGTCTCGCAGCCATGGAGGCAGACATCTTTGCGCTACGGCAGCGCAGAGGCAACAAACTAGCGATTGCGAGATCGCCCATTACGCTCGAAAGTAACTACGGCAAGTTGAGAGAGATGAACTGAGACGGTACTGAACAATAGATGGCAGTATTTAAATTATCTATGTAAACAAACCTCATCACATGAGAAGGTAGGTGATGCGGACGTCGTGGAAGACATTTTGTCCCGTAACGCTCGCCGTACTGTTGGGGGGGAGAAGTGGTGGGGGGGAGATGTTCATGTTGCTGCGGTCTGCAGTCTGACCGCTAGATGTCGCTAAAAATTACACACTGTAGCTTTAAGTTCATGTGAAAGCACTTTTTGCAGCATTCCTCTATTTGCTATCCAATGTTAATGCTATGTTTGTCTTCTTGTTTGTGTTGAGATTTGTGCAGCATTTGCTAATAATGTGTCATTTTTATCATGTAAATAGAGGAAGAAAAAACTAAATCAGCATAAAAGAAAGCAAAAGAAATGGCATGACAGATTTTCAAACAATGCACCAGGAGCAGAGCAAAGGACCTCACTGTGTGATTTCTGCATGGCTGTATCTTTTATTTACTAACTTACCACCAGTCATGTGCAGTCTGTGGTGGTTAGTTTGTGTAAAGGGTGACGTTTATCCAATTGAGTCCATAATTATTTCTTTAATCTCTAAAGGCTGAACCATATAATAGATTGAGTTACATGTGTTTGGCCTGCTTGTTAAAGCTCCTAAAGTTAACTTCAGTGAATATTTTTAGTCTATTTCTAAAAGCTGTTGATGTTTCTGTTGAATTGAATTTATGGGACTCATTGCCAGCCTCTTCTCTTTCAGGGTGGTGTACAGGGTGGCCAGCGTCCAGCCCGTGGTCAGCACCCACAGCCCCGTCTTGACTCGTTCCCCTCCTCACCTTTCCTCCCTCCTGTCTCCCGCTGTTCCTCCTCCTCAGCACACTCTGCTGCTTCCCTCCATGCATCACCTCCCCTCGAAGTGCTCTGCAGCCGTTGGAGGCGATGCATCCTCTCTGCTGCATCACAGTCAGCCTCACTCATACCCACAGCCCCTGCAGCACCAACTTCATCCACAAACCAGCCTTCAGCCCAGTACGCAGTCCTTGCACCTGTCCCATTCCCAGCAGGTGTCCCACTCGCATTCCCTGACCCGCTCCCAGTCCCATCCAGCACAGTCCCAGCCCAACACTCCGGAGCAGAACGGCATCCTGGACTGGCTCCGCAAACTTCGGCTCCATAAGTACTACCCAGTCTTCAAACAGCTCACCATGGAGGAGGTCTGCACTGCTTTAAATTTTATTTTGGAATAACTTCATGAACGAACGTTTCAGCCTTCTACCTGTTTCTGTGAGCAGTTTTTAGCTCTGACGGAGGAGGACCTAAACAAGTACGACCTGACCCAGGGAGCTAAGAAGAAACTAAAGACTCAGCTGGAGCTTCAAAAGTCAGCAGAGTAAGCTGCAGAACATTTCACTTAATGAATGACATTAGCCGGAAAAGTTCCAGAACATCTGGAGAGTCTCAGGAAATCAGATGTGTTTTAAAAGGCAGCTCAGAAAAGCTGTTATATGTTCACAAATCTCAGCTGTCAGATTGTTTGTATTCTGAGAAAAGCACACATTTAGTTTGGGGATGATTCAGGGTTCAAGTTATTGTTTCATTGTCTGGAAATAGTTAAAATAATCTTTTAAAGGATCAATCTAATTTACTCTTCGACAGGGTTGATTTTGGCTCAGCCTTAACCTCATTATAGAGTAACAGGCAGGCTGATCAGCCGCTGATATCTGAGTGTTTAGAACCTCCATAAACGGTCAATGGTTAACTGGCTGGTGGGGGATCAGAGAGTTAAGGCGTACTCAACAGGAGGAAATCTGGGTGGACGCAAACTGAAAACACGAACCTACTCAAAAAAACTTCTACACTTCCGATTTTTATTACTCAAGCAGATCCAAACCTGTGCATGCATTTCCTTTACCTCTCTGCTGGTTCTGTTCAGCTTTCCAGCCAGTTGAGGATGTGTGTGTCTGTGCTTAAACAGGATGCAGAAAATGGAAATTTCCTCCAGCAGGTTCTCCATAAAAAGAAACATGTTTTTAAAGAAGCAAACCGACCCATTTGGTGGACATTGTCTCCCCCTGGTGGAAAAAAGGTGTGATTTCTTGTGTGTCCACAGCAGGGAAATGAAGATGGAGAAGCGGCCCTGCGGCGGCATCGCCAGGGTGATACCTTCCAGTCATATGGGAATCTCTGCCCAGCCCACCCCCACTGCAGGTAACAGGATGTGAGGAATGTGTGTTTTCTCTTAAGGGGATTTTAATGCTTCATATAAAGTTAAGGTCTGATGGTATCATGTTTTGGTATTTAGCCTGGATGCACTCCTGTTTTCAGTAGAATTCCCGACCTCTCATGAATTGCCATTTGGATAATCTTAGGTATTTCCATGTAAAAATCCTTGGTAATCAATTTATCTTTTTTAATTTTTTTAATTAATGAGAAAAATACGGTTAAATAATTACGAAATTTTGTAATTTAAGATAAACATAATGTTTGAATTCAGGTCAGAATTGGAAAAATTGAGTGGTCTTTTTTGTATTAAAATAACCGAAACTTGTTACACTGTTGTCCAGGATATTATTTTTGGAGAAGTTTTGAGGAATGTGATATTTAGAATATGGATTAAAAAAAAAAATACATTAAGTGTTTTTTTTTTTTTTACTTTCAAGGCTAAAAGCAGGAAGGATCTGTCTCACAGCAGGTCTGGAGTCTGCTGCTACCTTAACGGCTGATAGCAGAAGAGATCACACTCTTCACATCAGATTTGTTCTTGGATTTATCCAGGCTGTTTGTTTCCTTGGACAGATGGCTCTTTTTTATCATAACCTGAATATTTATTGTTTTATAATGGATCAAAACTGGTTCATTTTTCTTTTTGTTTTCCTTAAAATTACTTTTGAAAACCGGATCAGTTTCAATCCAAGTCATGCCAGGTTAATATATTAGAGGAATTTCATAGTTGATCCATCAGGAAAATTTATTTAGGGATATTTAGAACAGGCCTAAAAAGCCAAAGTAAATATAGTTATTATAGTTGCAATAATTAAAAAGAGTTAAATATATATACAAATGGATTGATTTTGTGTATGAAATGCAGAGCAAGCTTATCCCCCCAAAACAATTACAGTTTACAGCACAATAGAATTAAGTAATTTTAGAAAGATGCAATGGTGTAATTATTCAGTCTTAATGTGAATCAATGTTTATTTTTAATCAATGGAGCATTTAAGGTTTGGAAAATAAAGTGTGAAAGTTAGTTTCCTTTACAGTGTCCTGAAAAGACAGACTTCAGTGTGTTTATTAGCAGCACTTTGAAGGTAAATCCTTAACTGTCGTGCAGGGGAGCAGCGGGTGGATGCAGACGGTGCGCTGCATCCTCCTCCTCTTCATCAGCTGATGTCCCCAGACAGCACCTCCTCCTCTGGTTATTCTGGCTCCTCCTCCTGGATGCCGATCTGCTGTGACTCTACCTTTGACAGGAGCAGAGACATTCTTGGACGTAAGTCTCCTCCGAGCGACCAGATGGGTGTGATGAAGGCGGGGGGTCGGTGACACATTTGAGATTTTTCTCACTGTTCTGTGGTTCAGGTGTTTCAGGTCTAAACCAAACCGGTGTTACAGAGAAAGGCCGCTTCATCTTGAACTCTGCCTGCCCCCCCGGTTCCAGTCGTCCCACAGCCCAAGTTCTTCCTGTCCAGACGGATCCGGCTCCTCCTCACCCACCTTCCTGCTCATCCCACCTTCCCTTCAACCTCCTTCAGGCTCCATACCACCCGCAGCCCAGTTACCCCGAGTCTGTCCCAAACCCAGCTCGCATCCTGTCGTCAACGCGTCAGCCCCGGCCCTCCCCGCTCTGCTCAGAGGACAGGGCTAAGCCTCTGGGCGCAGTCGCGGTCGGAGCGGGTTTCAGTTTAGGACCTGGAGTCGGGGTGGCGGCGAGGCTGGAGAATCAGTTTACGGGTCTCAGTATGGATGGATACTCCGGACCTCAGGAGTCTGCAGGAAGCCGCAGGAGGCCAGGGGGCGCTGTAGGTCTGATGGTGGAGACCAGCTCTGCCCTGACCTCCACATCCAACAGCCTCCATCACGTCTCCCAGCCACCTCTGCTCTTCCACCTCTCCTCCTCTCCAACCGGATACCACTATCACCCTGCCTCCTCCACATCGGGCGCTCTGCCCATGCCCACCAACCCCACTGCAGCAGCCCTGGGGAACCCTAACTACCAGCCTACCACAAGTCCCGCCCCGCCCTCTTCCTCCTCTGCCCCTTCCTTAAATCAGAGTTCAGCTCAAAGCACCTCCATGTGTGTTTGCAGCTCCTGTGGTTGCCATGGTAACTGTAGCCCCTATGGTACATTACCAGGGTATGCAGCTGCCGGCTACCTGCAGCCGTTCTCAGCCGGGCCCTCCCTGTTCACCCTGGGGCCCCTGCTCCACCTCAGCCCACTCATCGCCTCGTCCAGCACTTCCGGCCCTGGAGCCCCTCACTTCTCTTATCCCATGATGGTCCCGCCTACTCTCTATCGCCAGAGCCCCACATCACATGACCAGCAGCAGAGCACGGGGTTCTATCAGTCCCAAAGCACTGTGGGTAATGGAGGCCAGAAACGGGCAGCGGGGAATGTGTCCTGCTACAACTGCGGCGGCGGCGGACACAGAGCAGAGGAATGCAAGCAGCCAACAATGGAGTCAGCACAGCAGGGTGAGATGGAGCCAAGCTTCTGATTTAATGTGGACAGATCCTAATATCACTTTTATCTTTTGCTTATATTAAATTTCTCTTCCCCTTCAGTAGTAAAAAAATAAGGAAACAAAATAAAACAAGATAATACACCATTCAGATATTAAATGTTAACAATCTCATCTAAATTTTCAAATTCTTAGTTCATCACTAGAGAGCACTGCTTTGTCACACATCCTGTTTTGGTCTACAGAAGGTGTTAAACAGCTCCTCCTAGTGGTGAAAGTGTGCTTCTTGCTCCTAGAGGACAAGGGTCTTTTTGCAGACTTTTTCAAACGGTATATTTCAAGTCGTGACGCGATTTGTTTTGGTTTTTAGCAATACTGATCTGATCTATATTCTGAAAACTAATTCCTTTTTTTGGTTAATGACCATCATGCTGCTGCTCTTATGTTTTATTTTTTTCTCTTTTTGTTTATAATAGAAATCGTTTCGGTCTTGGTCTGTTAGGATTCAAAAAAAAAAAAAAAAAAAAGATTTCTAAAGCAACACATAAAGAGGAATGATTACAAACAGTTATTGTATTCTCTCCTTACTGGCGTCATCCCCACCCATCCGGGCAGTGGCCTCATTGCGCCGGATGTAGAAGGCAACACGTGTCTCTAACTTTTCTCTGTCATAAAGCACATCTTTGGCTCAGAAACCTCAATCTGCATGGCTCCATTCCTATGTGGTTGCTGCTAACCCGCTAAACTCCTGGGGCCAGTCAAGCTGCACTCCTCCCTCAGCTGTAACAACTAAAATACCTCAAGTTTTTCCCCATAATCGATTTTACACAATAAAATTAATATTTTTATAAACCATAAAATAGAAGGTCCTCTTTCTCTTTTTATATATAAGTTATGTATTAAATCATATGAAAGACATCAAAGATGGAACCCAGAGCTAGTTATGTTATAAAAAGGCTTAAATAGATCTGAATTACATCATTTAGATTAGGGAGGAAATTCAAATATGCAAAAGTTAAATAATAAAAAAAGAAACCACAACAAAACATAAAAAGAATCCATATTTTTAAAAGTTAACTGCAAGTTCCTTATTAACATCTCTTAGATTATTCAAATTCAGGATACAACTTTGTCAAATAATAAAGAATAATAATAATTATAATAAAGAGCAATAACCTAAGGTATGTGACGAGGTGCTCATTGTAGATAAAATATAAGATCTTATTTAGTGTAAATTCTTACTAAAATATCTGTACAGGAAAAACTAACTGTTATAAATTAATTTTCACCTTTAAAAACATTTTCATTTCTTATAAACAGTTGAAGATATTATTATTAGATCAATGTGGAGAATGAGACGCTGTTCTGTGTGTTTACAGGATGTTTGTTTATATGGATGTAATAAGAAGGGGCAGAATGTAGATTGACTCAGAAACCTTTTACCGGCAAAGTTTTGGTCTCATATTTGTGTTAACTTTATCCAATCACCTGAAAAACAAACAGCCATCACAGGGTGAAGCTGAACTTTGAAATGACCTTCAGAAAGCTTTGGGAGCTATTAATCATAGAGCAGTTTAAAAGAAGTCTGACTGCTTCAGCGAGACTCACCCACCTGCCAGGATTTTAATGTGTTTTTCTCTTCTGCATTTCTCAGGAACGTTTCGGCTGAAGTTCACTCCTCACTCTCATAATAAAGACTCTGGGGACTAAATCAGTGAGAGACAGCGATGCAATGAACATGGGACGAATGGTGGTGCCTGTGAGCAGTGGATCAGCGCTGGTTATGGAAATGAGACGAGGACACAGCGGGACCAATGGTTCATCTCTTGGGTCGCGCTGCTTTCATATGATCCCCTCAGATACAAACCGGAGCTTCTAACGTCAGATTAACTCTATAGAAAGATGTTTGGATCTTCCTCAGCATTGTCTCAGAGGCAGCTTCTCAGACAAACCATGAAGTATTTCAAGCTGAATGGCAAACCAAAGATGGCTCCCTTCCTGAAATCTCCATTTGCTTTTTCAGTTTTCAGACTTCAGTATTATCCTTCATCGTTGTGCTAAAATCAGGGTTTTTTTCAGCTGCTTTTCTCATGAACAAGAGAATTCAAAGTGTTATTGAACTTTTCAGTGGCTTTTCCAGGGCAAACCCAAACCAGGGAGACACTCAGGCAATCACTCTTTTACTTCCTCCTGAAAATTCATCCTATAGATAAAATAATAGCTGTATCAACATTAGAGAGGACGTTACATCCAGTTATACTGGGATCAACGACTGTTTAAACTGGAACCTTCCATCTGCATGGGTTTCTGAAGTTGACACACGATGGACAGATGGATGACGCATGGTATAGTCAGCTGCAGACAGCAGAAGGACGCGTTGCCTGCCTTAATGTGGCCTAAAACGGTCGCCTCTCCAGCCTCTCAGGCAGAATCAAGTTTTTAAACTGTTTTTTGGGAAGTTTACCTCAACATGCTGAAGTGCCAACTTCTTTGTGTTTGGTTCTTCTTTTAACTTTTTAATATTGACACCTTTCGTCTTTGCTCCCTGGAGGCTCACAGCTACGGGGTTCATGCAGGAGCATCATTACTATTGAATAAGTGATGGGCAAAGATTCTGGGCAGGACCCAGATCAGCTCCACACAGAAAGGGTCCGTTGTGTCTGCACCCATGGAGGACGCAGAGCAGGGGAGAGAATTTATTTAAAATGCTCATTGTCCAGTTTATGGAACTACTTCTGCTGAAACTAATGTTTTTTTTTTTAATTCAGTTTTATTGTAAGAATTGTTTTTTGGGGCTAAGATGATTGTATAAAAGCACAATTTGCTAGATTAAGATTTAGTGAATTTAAATGAGCTTATCCTGGGAATCTCTTTTGTTCTGTTTGGTTTCCGTTTGTTCCAGTGTGCATGTTGCTTCCTCTGTCATTCATTTTTAAGAAGTACATTTTTAAACATATTAATAGTTTGTAAGCACCCTGTTTGTCTGGACTTCAGGTTTTATATTGCTGAAAGTGCTTTAAAAAAACAAAAAAAAACCTAACATTGCAGGAAAGAAGTTTGAATAAATGGGTTCAGTTTTTGGGGACTTTATGTGTGTTTATTTCTTTATTAGCGGTGTGACATACAGCATCGTTATCGACAAGGCTTTAACAGAGAATCTAGTTTTCTCTTTTGATTATTCAGAATCCTGCTTAATCCTATGTCTTACATTTTTCTAAAATACTTAAAAATACTTTGTGTTTATCTGGCTCCATTTTCAATTTTAAAATTTTTCTGCCAGAGGATCAAGGTTTTTAAACTGAAATCCCACAGTATTTTAAAGAGTTTAAGGTGCCTTTTCCTGCAACAAGGAACCTTAGGTTTTGAGAATAGATACTGTAGTAGACCCACAGCATCATAGAACCTTCACTATAGTTAACAATCATGACTAAAGCCCACAGTTCTGGGTAAAAATACCAAAAGGGTTTATTAAACTCAGCCTGGCATTTCTTTCTGGCATACTTCCAGTATAGTGCATCAGTTGTCTTCTTCCACAAATAAATATTAATTTAACATTATCTGACCTTTGAACATTTTTTAATGGTTTTCCTCTTAAGACACATGCGCTGCATTGTGCTCTATCTTTATAAAATGATTTTCATTGATTTATTCACTTGATCTACCAAACAAAATGTTGCATCAAGTACCTTGAAGATCATCCTGTTTGATCGGCTGGGCTTTCTGACGCTGTAATTAACTGCTAACCTTGCAGACTGCTGCTGATTTCTATCATTACACAGAAATACAGGAATTATGTAGCAAGTTGAGTTTCACAAGGCTGCAATCTTTTAAAAGTTTGCAAGCTGGTAGACATGTACAGGGTATTGGGGTCATACTGAGATTCACCAAGGTGGTAGAATATAAGGTCTATGAGAACAATTCTTAATATTTGAATAAAGTCATACTAGAATAAGGTTGTAATATATTACTAGATTAAAGAAGTCGTCTACTCTTACGAAAGCATCTTCCCTCTGCAGTCAATTCTTCAGCTCAGGATGGGGCTGCCTTTTTGTTCATCACATCACATGATTTTAACGTTTTTTTAATATGATTTGGCTATCATATTATTACTTAGTTCAAGTAATTTTAGAAATATTGTCTTATCAGGTTCTATAAATTCTACTAGTAATGAATGAAGATGGTTGTGAGAAGAAAGATCCTAATATAAACTCTAGAGGGCGCCACTTGAGACAAGGCAAATGTTAGGGGAGTTCCCAGCAGCCTGTGATGAAACTCAGTAATAAGTAATACATGTAATTTCTGGCATTGAAGAAATTAGGAAATTCCACATTTAAACGATAAAAAAGTTTGAATTATTAGAAACCTATTACTCAGCATGTTGAAGGACCTTTTAAACCTCAGACATTTGGTCTGATGCTCCTGATCGTTTAAGAACAGCCATGAGACAAGATTGAAGTAACAGTGATTCTGCTTAGATGTTCTACTGGAAACTAGTTTATATGTGAAGATCCAAACATTTCAACATACTCAGACCACAAACTGATAACTGAAAACATAGATAAAAGGTCTTGAAGTAGAGAATTTGGACAATAGGACCGAGGACATGTTGCTTACAAATCAAATACGAAAGCCAAATTATAACATACAATTAAGCATGGAGGTGGAAGTTTCATGGTTTTGGAAATCTACCCTCTATTGGGACATGTTTTAGGAAAATCTAAGACCATCAGTGACAAACCAAAGAAAGCTACTCAGAACTGGACCCTGAACATGGCTATGACCCAAACACACCACCAAAGACTTACTGGGAATGAAGAAATAGTCAGAGCTCGGACCTTCAGCTAGCAGATTCTTTAAGGAGACTTGAAATAGGCTGAAGATGGTAGAAACACCTCAAACAGAGGGGAACGAATTCCTTTTTTTTTTACATTCAGCCCCATATCTGCTTTTTATTAGAGGGTAGGGGTCCAAACCAGACATTTTTCAGCCCAACATTTATATTTTATTGTATAATTGGTAAAATGTAGACAGGTTTTTGTGTTTACTTGAAATTAAGACCAGAAGCTTATATATAAAGTTGTGTTTAAAACAACAATACTGTGGTATCCTGACTTTTCACATTTATTTATTTTCTTTTTAATAAGACATGAATAAAGAGAAAATATCCTAAAGGAAAAATGTTTGAGCTATTTCATTAACAGATCCTTTGGGTGGTTTTCTGTTGATGTTGTAAAAGACTTGAATACAAAAGACACATTATTTTTTTCCTCTTTTTATTGTTTACAATGGTCCAACATAAATACATAAAACAATGCTGTATTGCTGAATGTGTGAGAGAAACAAAGGGGCGGGCAGGATGTGCATCTTTTCAACGAATGCTCCACCCCTCTGTAACAAACACGCTGACAGGTCACTTTACAAACTGCAGAGTCAAAAATCATAGATTAAAATCACTTTAAATAAAACAAAACAATAACACTTCGGTATAAAGCAGCTAAACCTCAATAGGCTGTGAGTATGAAGAGGAGGTGCATGACGGCAGGAGGAAAGGCGAGTTAATCCACAGTTCAGCCCTTTAAAATAAACCCACAGAAGAGGTGGTAGATTCCCGCATTTAAAGAGCTTTTAGCTGAACTTTTACCGGGAATTTCTCCGAAGGAAGAAATAAAGCAAAGACGAGGACACAACATCCCTCCCCTTCCTTCGCAGAAACACCGTCATCCTCTGTTCACACATGGAATCAGCTCCTTGTAGTGCTTCCAAAACTCGACTTGGCGACACTCCTCGGGACGCTGGTTAATATCCGTCTTCTTAAATCTCTGTGTACTTTATGCAAACTACGATCATCTGTTCTAAGAGCGAAGCAGTTTCCAATAATCTTAGTTGCAGCAAAGATGTCAGAAAGGGACAGGAATAATATCAGGCAATCAGGACCACGATGGGAATGTGGAAGCAGCGGACATGAAAGATCTACTCTATCTAGTTTCAGAAGTTCCAAAGAAGCAAAGAAAAAAAAAAAAACCCCACACTTTCAATAAAAACCTGCATAAAAACATCAGAACCCAGCCTCCTCATCCTATCCCTCCCAAACCCTAAAGCTGGTTTCAGTAACTGTTTAATGTAAGCGTTTTATATAAATGGATCCATAGAGAAGTGGAGGAGCATTCCCCACCTAGATGTGACCTCACTACCTGTAACGTATATATATGTATATATATATATATATACACATGGACATTAATCCTGCCGAGGGGCTGCAGAGCTACAACACTGAAGGTAAGGACCCCGACAGATCCAGGTTGCCCGCGCTGTGGTGGCCGAAAGTCTCCTGAGAGGCATACACCATGTACAGGAAGCCGTCCTGATCCTTCTCTCGCTCATAGACCTCGGAGATGGGCGCAGACACAGACACCATGCTGTGGCCGTTAACCAGCAGAAAGAATGCCTGGTTGGAGTTGAGCTGGAGGCGCCTCCTAGTGGGCAAAACAATTAGAAAATAGTGAGTAAAATAGTCACGATAAGATACGGTTGTTTTTTTTCTTTAAGCAGAACCTCTGCAGCCTCTAGGTGGGTTTTTCCTTCCTTGATTTACCTCCATCCATCGTCCAATCAACCCTGACCAGCCTACATGCCCTAATGAGGGACATCCTCAAAGCATGATACTACCTCCGCCATGCATCACCATAAACTAGAGCGTCCACACGCAGTATTTTTATTTCAGATTTGTATTCTCAATCCAGATTTGTATTCTCAATACAAGAAAAAAAGAAAAGTGTGTTTTGATGAGGATTTTTTTCTACATGTTGCTCAATGTTTTTTGCATTAATTTTCTTTAATATACATAAATATCGAATTTTTCAGAGTTTTATAAACTGTTAGAAACCAGGATTGATTTTCCTTCCACAGTTAGAGGCTGATTTTTCCAGCTCGCTTTCATAAGATTTGTCCATCTGAGCAGACATAACTCACAGGCACTAAGTGAAATGTAGCAAGATTTTCTGCACACTTGACAGAGAAAATAATTCAATCCAGTTTAAAAAAAAGAAAAGCATTTGCAGTCCCCAATCTGAGAGAAAGGGAGATGAAATGTAAAACCAAATACAGAATATAAGAACCATACTAAAATGAGTGCTTCAGATGATGACAGAAACAAAAGAGAGAGGACATTAAGGATGGGGAGATTTATGCAAATAGCAAGCAGGAAATTATGGATGAATAACCCCTTAGAGAAAATGCTGATCAGATGTTTAGGAATACCTGATGATCTTGATTAGTTCACTCATGTTGACGTGGTCTGGCACCAGGAATTTGGTCTTATCCAGGATGGGCAGCTGTTTTTCTCCTTTATATCTCTCAATGATCACCTGCAGGGGAAGTCAACAGGAAACAATCAGGCTGTGCCCTCTTCACCAACATCACCACTATTTCTGAGCCTTTTCTTGAAACTGATCATCCAACAGTTGGAAACATTGGAAGCCAAATGCTCTGAGGTAAAACTCCACCAACAGCTTAATCACTGTTCTGTTGTTGATCCAGTTTTAGTAGACTTTCATCCATCTAGATGAAATTTTTTGGAGATTTCATGGTCAGTTATTGACAGCGAGGAGTCCAGCAACACGTGCCCAAACATTTGACCCCTCACCCCCGTGCTTTACAGATGATGCATTTGGGCTCATAAGCTACATCTGGTTTTCTATAAACAAGTTTAAATGCAGTCTACAGAGTATATTAGCTTCTTTAAGCTTTGAAGCAGAATCTCTATAGGAAGACCAGCAAATTTTAAATGTTTTCCACCGATAAATAGAATGATGTCCTTCCAATATTTTGGACTGCTGGTTGTCATTTCTCCTTGGCATTGCATCAACACACATCTCCACGCTTCAAAACAGAGAAAAGATCTTGCTTTATAGATCTGCTTCCACTGATGGTGATCAGTTAAGCAATGTATTCAAATACTTTTACTCCCATGAACTCTTTTGTGAGGACTTGACTTTTATTTTCCACCACAGTGTCTGCAGAGTTTTTACATATTCACTAAAAAAGAAAAAAAGCAGGAATCATTGCTGCTTCTGCCTATCAGTCTGTCATGTCTTCTTTTAAAGAAAAAGCTGCCGAATCTTGTTCATTACAGCTTCATAAAAAACAGTTTAGCCATTTTGGGCCATCGTTTTTTTGTCGCTATTCTAGCTCAAACCGAGTCAGTTCCGGTATGGTGAGTCCTCCAGCGTAGCCATGTTTGAAATGCCCCAGCAAAGCCCTTCTGACTGTCCTCATTCCTACATGTCCCACCCTTAAAAAAACACTGCTGGCATGTCATTGCTCCGACTCACTGGTTGTTACGAGACATATGTAATAGCGGGAGTCTTTCATTGGTTGTGAGACTGAAAAGTCAGATCTCACGACAATCCAGCTTGCAGCGCAAGGTTAGAGGGATCCATGTCTGTGCTTTGACTAGGCCATCCTAAGGAATGTGTTTTTTTCTAAATGTTCACAGCTCCTCCCATTTTCCCCCATTAACTCAGTCTGCTGAAAAAGAAAAAAAGGTCATGACGCTACCACCACCATGTTCAGGAAACCTTGAATAATCTTTCCTTTATACTTATACCCTCCTTTGTGTTTCTCTTTCATATATAAACACCAGTAAACCACACAAAAGCATAGTGGACATTGAAGCATTTCTTTTCAGGTCTCAGAAAAAAAGCTGATATCAGGGATACATTTATCATGTTTTAGGTTGGAGATGTTTTTTTTTTATATACTGATAAACTGTACAGGTATTTGAGTTTAACAAAACTAAAATCTTGCCTAAAAGCACCATAACAGTTTATTTTGGTTCATATGAAAAGAGCGTTATATCAATTTGGATGACAATTTATGCCAGCCATCCGCCTTCGCTGCAAAAGTTTAAGCGATCCACTTTGATTTCCAATAAATCATGGGAAATTGATTTTTTTCCTCAGAACCAAGACCTGATCTATTTATTCCTAAGATCTGAAACCTGAAAACTTTTTTCTTGAGTCCATTTTAAGGATGTCCTAAAACGTTCGCTGTACTGAAAGTCATGGTTCTGCCGTGACACAATGTGAAAAAGTCTAGCGGGTTGAAACCTGTGAAAAACTGACCAGAATACAGCTAATAAGAGCAACTATTACTCTGACCCGATCGTAGCCCAGAACACTACATCAGCTTCTTCCCCTTTTTTCATAATATCTCATGAGAAAATACTTTTAAGTGAGAAGTTAAACGTTAGTTACTGCTCATCTGCTCGGCCTAACAATTAAAGCCTAATCTGACTTTACTCCATCCCATGCAGGATAGAACCTTGTCCCGGCGGTACAGGTCCTGCACCGGCAGTCTGGTGTCTATGGCGTTATATTACAGCGACACAGCACATCTGTTCTCAGCGCTCACTGTGACCCGGCAGTTTCCAAACACAGGACAAGAACACAGGAAGCCCACAAAGCCTCCGCGTCAGGCAGCAGATGGGGAGCAGGGCTGATACTCTATCCCTTCCACCCCCGATGATAAAACGAGCCTATGAAACACAAGGTGCACCTTTGCTTATTAGCGGTTGCCACAATTGCTGCACAGATAACGAATTAACAAATAAAGCACAGTTTTTATTTATCTTGTCTTCTAGAAACCACTGCTGATCAAAATAAACCAAAAATCAAAGAGAGGAGAAAAGAAACCCCTAAGACTCAGACAGACAGAGGAGGCTTCATGTGATCGCCCAGGAAGGGTGCGGTAAGGTTCTCTGCTTCAGGAAGCGTCTCATCTTCCTGCATGCCTCTGAGCACATCAAGCTTTTTCTGGCAAGCCAGACACGGCTTTCACTTTGAAGCTTGTATAATTTGACGCTGAACTCACAGGAATCTTGTTGGGGTGTTGGTCCTGGATCAGTCTGACGTCTTCTACTCGCTGCTCTGTTGGGCCAAAAAACAGGAGAAAGAAAAATGCATTAGATTGAGACGCTTTGAAAAAAAAACAAACAAAAAAAACCCAGAAAAAAACAACAACAGAAGAACTGATAAGAAAGAAATCCTGACAGCTAGATTTGAATAAAGTCGTTGTGCATCATCATGGATTTGGTTACATGAGGGACGCTGTGGTTAAACAGGTTTGGGAGCCACTCTGTCCTTCATCAGCACAACGGCTCCAAAACAAAGAAAGACTGCAGATGCAGCTGCCACTGATGTTCTATCAAATCTAAATTGATGCTTACTGCAGCTAAAGCTACGTTTTAGGAAAATAAAATACCCTAGTGTGGACGAGCTTAATCCTAAAAGCTGTGTTACTATTTGCAAATCCAATATTCCAACTCTGCCAACAAGAAGCAGAGCTCAGCAAAAGGAATGAGGGCAGACAGATTAATGGGAAGAAGGAAGCAAATTAGAGAAACAATCACTTCAGCCTGCTGCACCAGGAGCACTACAAAGCCAGAAGGTGCACAGCAGCATCTCTAGGTTTTAGGAAAGAAGACAAACTGTTTTAAGTGCATGTGGAAGCTCTCAGAGCAGGTTTCCTATAGTAGGAAATGCTCTGGACAGGTTTCTCTCCTGGACTTGTCTCCGTCCTGATCTGACGTTGGAGGAGAAGCGCATTTAGAGCTCCACCAAGCAGTGTCAAAGAAACGTGAATAAATTATAGCAGTTTATCCCATGTTCTTAAACTTATTAATAAATATAGTGACTGTGCAACAGCTTAAAAACAAGTATGGAGGATAAATGTCTGCTTCCTCCTATACAAATGAGTCACGTAACAAAGTTTAAAAGGTTTGGGGGCCTCTGTATGGTGTTTTGGTTATCTCAGGCCCTGATTATGCTTTTTTACTCTAATGGATGTTTAGAGAAATGTTTAGTTGATGTTTGATTGGTGTGTGTTAATGTGCAGACATCAAAATAAATTCTACTGCCTTTTATTGAAATAAGGCTTAATTGCACAGCTAATAATTTAATGACTGAAATTTAAAAACTACTAAAAATTTAAAGACATTATTCTCAGTTATACTGTAAAAGAATTGAACATTGTTAATAAGACATTTCCTACTACATTCCCATGACAATTAAATTATTAAAGAACAGAATAGAAATCAAAGAGAACCTGTATGCCAACATATAGGGTGTATTTTTAGCTATGAAAATTAAAGCTAAGAGAGTTTTTGAGGGAAATTTTTTAGTAATAAAATGAAAACAAAAAGGTTTGTCAAATGCAGAATTAAAAAAACAGTAATGCAAAAAGATGCTTTTTTAAGTGTATCTGGATGCTATAATAAATGCATTCTTCGAGAATAAAAACTGATGCCGGTCTACTCTTAAGCCAGTGCTGCTTTCTCTTTCTCCATTTACATTACACAATGATAAAAAATGTTACACGAGTCTCAGTTTAAATAATTTCAGTTCAAACAATGAGCCAATGAGGTAAGGGTAAGTCATGCGCCTCATGTGATCCGAATGCATGGCTGCCGAATTGATGGACTCATGCACGGATTGGAAAATGCTGATACGTGAAAAAAAACCTAATATTATCCAACTGATGCATCTCTTCACCTAGGAAAAACCCATATCGATGAACTCATATTTCTTTCAACGTTCCTTCTTCTACAACTTAATCATCAATGCCAGAACTCTTTGGAAGCACTTCCAGGACTGCAATAAGGGCAGTCAGAGTTCATCCCACCAGCCAAACACCTTATAGATACCCAGGGTGTGAGTGAATGACACTTCAAACATATTCTTACTGCTTCCATGCAGGCCTCTGAAACCGTGAAACTGGTTAAAAAGATTGTAATCCATGCATAGCAGCTAAAGGTATGGAAAATTTCCTCTCCTGCTGGTAAACACATCCTAAATGAGCACTTTGTCTGCATCTAACATTGTCTTCGTGCTGCTTCTTTGTAATCTTTAACAAAACCCTATAACTTTTTTGAACATTTACATAAATGAGGAAAATCTGGAATTATGTTGCATTTACAGGAGGTGCAGAATTATTTCCCCCCCTCTTTGGTAAAGGTGACCAAACCTAAAGCTCTAAGTACTAAAAGCCTTAAAAAAGAAATTTAGAATCAGCAGGTAAGGCTAAAGAACATATCTTAATGTCTGGTTGGGACATAATTAGCTACGTTTAATCATAATATACAAAGTCAATTTGATTTAAGTGGTTCATCATCAGGGACAGATTCTTTTTGTTTTAATTGTTAAATCCCTGAGCCAGGAAGGTGTTCAACCCTTTGGACTCTGTCTGACTAAATACACCCAGTGAGGTGGACTTATGTGAAGGTTGGGACACCGAGGCCACAACAGCAGAGGGACCAAAGAGGATGCAGAACAAATGAAGTCAGAAGCTGTTTGCAACACCAAATCATCCGTCAGCTGAAGCTTTGACCTGCTAGTCCGGTCTTGTGACTGTCTGCAAACAGAACTCCAATTTCTCATAAAGACAAACGGAAAGGTCACTGCAAGAGGGTCTAATTGAATTAACTGATTCCAGACTGCAGCAAAACATTAGTTTCCTTAAAGCCTATTTCACGATGACAGAGAGGAAATGTAAAAACCCTGATCTATGATTGGATTTCAGCCCAGAACAGAGGAGCTTTGAATGTGTCAGAGCCAGTCTCTCATGACCTGAAAAGTAAACAGCAGCGCTCAAACAGAAGAGGAAAAACAAACAGTTGCCCTGAAAAGATTTTTTTTTTTTTTGTTGTTCTGTCCAAACCTGGGAATCATTCTACCCGAAGCAGGGGAGCTGAAAGCCAATAAAATAAGTCAATATGTGCTCAAAATGATGAGAATCTTAGTTGGAAAGAAGAATTAAATACCACAGAAAGGCTTGGTGACAATTACAGATCAGAGAAGGATGAGTGAAAATGCCCAGAGGAAAATATAAGAACAACCTGCTGGTGGAAACAACCCCCCTGTCAGGCTGTAATGGCTCTGAATGTTTGCACCTCTTCCACACCAGCAGCTGCGGTTCTGTACACAGAGTTGCAACATGTGAGTCATCAAAATGTGCTTCCACACATGTGACGCCCTGCTTCTATTTGCTGGGCTGCCCGACTTGCAGAAGTTGAGTAATTCTGGACAAACAGCATGACGGCAAAACAAGTCGGTTATTCTTAGTTCCTCTGGGAAGAAGTATTTCCAGGGTCAACATGGGAAGACAAACAATCCTGCAGCTTCTATGTCCACAACTAAATATTCAGTGAAAGCAGTTCATGGAAGAATTAAACAAAACATTTTCATTAAAAATGCCCTTTTTCCTCAGTTAGATTTTTTTATGCAACTCTTTTTTTTTGTATTTAAAGAAAATCCGTTATATTAGCTTTAAAATCAGATTATTATTATTATTAAGCTATTGGGAGGGTTTTGGATGGTATATCTTTCCTAAGTTGGATTTTAAGTTAATATCCTACACTAAACATTTTAATTTCCAAGTGGGAAATATTTTTAAAAATCTTAATGAAAGCAAAATTCAAACCTATGTAGATTGGAGGTTTCCAGGCAGCCCTGAGTTTAATATACAATATGATCTTAGATTCACAAGGTTCTTTAAATTCAAAAAAAGTGCAAAATTAGAACACAGTAAATAGAAACAGATTTGAATTAAGATGAAGGTAAGCGAAACAATCCCACTGTTTGGTCAGTAAGCAGGTTTTAGTCCAAATATTGAACCAGATTTAGATTTTTTTTATTTTTTTTTATTTTAGAGAAAACTTTTCCAGGTAGGAGATGAAGTTATTTTGAGGGAAATTCCTTCTCTGATCTGATAGGGGAGGACTCAAAATAACGTGTTGTAATCTGCCCAAAGGCTGCCATTAGGAAATGTGGTTTTATGACTCCAATCTACCAGCAGCAGGCTGTTAAGAGTCCTTTTGGTTTGACGGGGGATGATCTCTTATATTTCATATAAAGGATTCAAAAACTACTATTGATGGTAAACAGAGAAAAAGAATGCAGGACAAACTGAAGAAGGAGCCATTATTCATCTTGTTGCATTCTGTGTTTATGTTGGGTGAACATTAGATAAACATAAAAATCATGGCAAACACACACGTTCTAGCTGATTATAATTTTAAATCTCTTATAAAAGCCCAACACTGACCATAAAGGGAATCCTCACCAGCATACAGAGAGAAAAAACATTAACTTTGATGTAGGGCTGGACGATACAGCCAAATCGCATCACTATAGATTCCTACATTCCAGTAAATAAAGTTTCATCTTGGTATCATTGCAAAAATGTAACAATGTTCTGTGATTAAAACTGCCAATAAATCCCAAATAAAACAGTATAAACTTATGAAAATAAATTCACAGAGTTTATAAAATTTCCCTGATGTCACATTTTGAAATATCTACTTTAGACAAAAAAAAAGTAAAATACTTAAAACTACATAAAACCCAAAACATAAATGACAGGATGCTGTAATCATAGACTGTAACCTATATTCAAAAATTGGGAATCAAATATTATGTTTAGGGCATAGAATTTTAATTCTATATTATATTGAATTTCTTATCAGCCCTACTTCAATGCAAAAACTCATATTTCCCTCATTTTCTAACAGATCTGAAGCCAGATCAATAAGAGGAAACTGATGGAAGTCCAATTCAGCTTTTAAACTTCTCCTTAAGCCTCTTCCTTTTTCATCAAGAACATCAGAAAACCTTATTACTGTACAGATAACACATTTAGCTAGACTCTATCTGCAATTTAAGCTGTTGCATGTTTCCAGTGGGTGAGATGTTAAAGCTGTTAAAGGTGGATGATGGAGACATTTTGTTATAGGAAGATAGAAAAGTCAAAATGTAGGCCAATTTAAATTAATTGTCAGACTAAATAGTGTAGATGAAGCAGTCAGAGTGTTATTCTACTAATCAGCATGGGTGGTTCTAGACAGGGGCCAACGGGGGCCAGTGCCCCTGTGGATCATGTCCTGGCTCCAGTTATGGCTTTTGTACTGAAGTCATAATAATCAAAGAAGTTCTAATGATGATATGCGCTGGAACAGACATGGTTACTGATAGCACTTCTGGATACATTTCATTTTTTTCTTTACAAATTTTGTTTTACTAATTACTTTAAAAAAAAAATAAGGTGATAGCTTGAGTGGTATTGAGATAGGATCCCAGTTTCCATCTGCAAATTTATTTATTTTTTTTTTTTTCCAAAAAATATATTGCTCTAATTTTTAAAGCTGAATTTAACAGTTTTTCTTGCGTTCTAATTCAAATTTAGAGAAAACAGTCATTTTAACGTAAATTAAGTCAAAAATATGTAAAATTCCTAATTTTGTGAATTTATTAATCTAATAAGAAATATAATTTTTATTAAATCTAATGGAATTGAAATTTCACTTCATGCAGCTTTCTTAATATATTTGAATCCCTTGTTTTTTTTTTATTTCATGCTTTTCTGTGCTCCCATGAAATCACGCTGCCCCCGCCCCCCCGGCCCCCTGGTACATTTGGTCTAGATCCGCCACTGCTAATCATATAAACTGTTTATCCTCACAACCAATGGGAAAATTAAAGAGGTGAATAAGCTGGTATGCACATAGGTTGCCTTATATAAAAGAAAACTCTGATTTAAGCCTTTATTAAAATGCAGTCTTCTGCACACCAATCCTGCAGCCCCCCCTCCACTCTGTTTTCCTGCCTCTGCTCAGATTCAAGTAAACACTAAAAAGAGAGAGAGAGGCAGAGGGAGGCCATCCTGTGCACCAAGCGGCCCCCCATCCCATGTTAAAGCCCACATTTATCCCCCACAGCACAGACATATGAGAGGCCTCTAGGAGCTGTTTAAATCTGCACTACAGAAACGCTAAAAGTTTAAACGTTTTGCCATAATCTGCTTTAAATGTGTCCATGTGCGCAGAGGAAACCTGCAGCAGAGACTCACCGAACGTCCTCCTTTGTTTGAAGGTTTTCTCTGGAGACATATTGCGTCAAAGTCAGCTGGCAGCGTTAAATAAACAGAGACCGACTCAATAAAATAACTAAAATGCAAAAAGAAAAGGAGATGTTTGTAAAGTTTTGGAGGCTGCTGTCCTGTTAGGTCCGCAGTAAAATTAAAAGAGAGCAGGCAGAGTTGGAGCAGCCTTTCATTCGTCGCTTCCTTCCTGCCTTCTTCTGCCTCTCTCTGTTTTTATCGAGCAAAACAAACCTGTCAGCTGACTGCTGACGTCATGCACTCCCCTCTCTCCCATTGGCTGGTTTCTTTTTCAGCTGAACTTATTAATAAATGCTTTCATTAACTAATAAATGGGACTTTGATAAGCCTATACACATCATTTGAAGGCTTAATATCAGATTTATGTTAATATTAATAATCAAATAAACATAATTCAGTTGAATTAAAAATAATAATTAATGTTAGAACAGTAAATATACAGTCATATGTTTTAATGTATTTATTACTGTTTTCAAGGCTGCACTTTAAAAAAATTAAATTGTCTAGTTTCAGCTATTATGTGTTTTTAAGCACTCTACAAATAAAGTTGATGATGATGATGATGATGATGATGATAATGATGATGATGGTGAAATTAGTTTTTATGCTCTTAAATAAGATAATTGGCTATTCTACACTTAAAGTAGAATAGCGGAGTTGTTTTCATCTTTATGCAAAATTTCTTTTTGTTTACACTCGTGTATACAAAATGACAAAATAAATCTGTCGATGTCAAAGTAATTTATAACAGTTTTCCTTCTCTGATGAATTTAGAACATTCGAATTTTGGTCAATCTGATTCTAAAAAATAATAATAATCTAAAGCTGAAGTCCACTCCTGTCGACATACCATGCAAAGGGGTCGAAACTAGAGCCCATTTTCTTTTCTTTTTTTTACTATTCATTTTATTATTTTCAGAATAACTAAAGTTTAATAAAAAATCTCCAGTTTATAAATAAATTGTTTAGGTAATGAAAAACAGGTTTATTTTAGATATAAATGAATACAAATAGTTATTTTCTTTCAGGTGATTGCAATCTGATTTTAAATCGATGATTTTTGGATGTTGTACAGTTGTTGTTGTTTCTTTATTTCAAGCTAGTAATGAGCAAACAGTCAGAAAATATTAATTCATCCATTTTCTCCCGCTTAAGGAGTGGGATAAAGAAAACATATTTACTCTCAACTCCCATTCAGTCCATGGTAATCATGTAATTGCTTCAATTACAGTGACCATACAATCCTTCTACATGTATTTTTTTAGTAATACCAGTACGTTTTATGCACTGATACCACTGCAGTTTGTCATGCAATGAACTTTTTTTGAAATATTGAATTAAACTAATGAATATTTGCAGATTTTTCGAGCTGTGGTCCCAATCGTGTGCATACTTTAACATCACATACAGACACACACAGAAAGGTTTTTTGGTAGTTCTCACACCTTGAAGTGTAAAGTTACCAAAGCCCTTCAGATTATAACTCCCTACTTTGTTTAAAGAGTTTTAGTAAATTAGAAGGTATTGGCAAAGTAGCTGTGCAGTGTAATGATCAACTACATCAAAACATTTTAATAGTTTAGAACAGAAAAATAGACTGTTGGTGTGATAAAATTTTTTTTTACTTTATGTATAAAATCTACAACACTTGTTTGAAGTAGTGAACCTGGACTTATTTTCTATATGGTTCCTGAAGAATAATGCTTTAGTTTTCTCTAAATTAAGCGATAATTTGTTATTATCCAGCCATATACTGTATTTCAGAAGTTCATTATTGATATTGCATATCAAATCATTGAGACTCCACTAGAAAAGAAAACATTAATATCATCTGCAACAAGGATTAGCTTCAGTAACTTAGATACATTAAATATGTCTTTAATGTAGAAATTAAACAGTTTCGGGCCAAATATAGATCCCTGTGGGACCCCACAAACAATGTCCAAACATCCCGATTCAAAATTACCTATTTTCTTCTCAATAGCTTTTGTATTCGATTTTCTCTGCAAGTCTGACCCGACCTTCACAAAAGAAATTTAATGAGACTATTAACAATTTCATCTATATTACAGTTATCACTGTTATACAATAATCTAAATATTAACTGTTTGACTTATTTATACTGAAAATGAGTCAACAAGTTAATATTTATCCAACAGAAATTGTTAATATCTGTTTGAATAACATTGTTCTCTTTAGTTTAATTACTTCTTTGATCTTCAAAAAAGATTTTGGCGCTGTTGTCTTGCAATAAGATTGTATATGAAACGTTATTGAAAATTATTTAGGGAGTAAAATTGTAAACAATGGACATGGAAAGGGAGATAAGAAAGAAAGAAGGGATACGAACTAAGGGGAGAGCGATAGAGACAGGAAAGAGTGCATGTAAAGAGAGAAAATAGAACAAAACAGCTAAAACAGACCACATAGAAGAAGAGTCTGCTTCCATACCTGTCTGAGATAAGAGGAACAGAAAAGAGAGCATAACGGTAAAAAGAAGACAACAGACAAACAAAGTAGACATCAAAAAAGCTTCAAGAGCAGTGGGTATCCTTTAGATATCCATGTGTGTCGAAGGCAAAAGCTATATGTTGATCAGAGTGGTATATACTATATCTGTAACTGCAGCTTAGTATTTAGTATCAGTGTGTATCTGTGAACATCTTGAACCAAACTCCTTTGGTATGTGTGCATGGACATGCTCATTTATAAAGGAAAATCAACAACAGGTGTGGGTGGCCCCGGATTTGCCCTACAGGGCCCTGACCAATATAGAGGTGACCCGAGCCCCAGATATCCAAAAGCACCCCAGATCACTGGGACATGAGGAGGGCAGACATGGGGATAGGCAGACAAGAAC
Source organism: Cyprinodon tularosa (assembly GCF_016077235.1). Classification (NCBI taxonomy): domain Eukaryota; kingdom Metazoa; phylum Chordata; class Actinopteri; order Cyprinodontiformes; family Cyprinodontidae; genus Cyprinodon; species Cyprinodon tularosa. The sequence continues at coordinate 1,003,392 of NW_024038997.1, read as the reverse complement.
ACCTGGAGCCCAACCATCGAAGGGCTAATCCACAAAGAGGTCCACTCCCTGCTGGGCCTGACTCCAGAGGCCATAGTGCCTAGGTCCCACGGGGCTGTGGCCCTTGGGGTCGCCTGTGACCGGTCACACCCAAGGTGGACCCAGATGAGATCCTCAGGGTCTGAAGTCCGGGGATCCTCCATCCTTACTGATTACCTTACAGGACCAGGAGACTCAGGCCCAGGCCGACTGATCTATAAATGAGTAAAAAATTGTCTAGAATCCCCCTATTTAAAGAGGTAAATAAGATGATCATCTGTGTTTTAAAGCACTCTACAAATAAAGTTGATGATGCAATGAGTATTTATGCCCCTAAAATAAGATCATCGGCTATTCTACACTTAAAGTACAATAGTGGAGTTGTTTTCATCTTCTTAATGCATTAACAAACTCTTCTAAGTGCATTAGCGAATTGTCTAAGAAAAATACCCAGATTTTTTCAAGAACAACTGGCTTACTTAGAGTTCTTTTTTTGTCTTCTCTTTTTCAATTATAGCTTTGTGTTATCCTTTAGTGTAGGGATGAGAAGGCAGACTTCGGGAGGAAGTTACAGAGAATAGTATAGAAACTAAATGAAGAAGGGGCCCAAGCTCAGGATTCAATATCAGATCCCTCCTTCTTCAAAGCAATAGAGCTACAATCTATCTATACAATCTGTGCCACCCTGTGGCTCAAATCTGATCGGATTCAATCCAGTTTCATTAAATTGCTTTAACGTATTTAACCAGCTCATAAAGAAAAATGTATAATTTTTTTGATAAAGCACCTTAATTTTATTGCAAAGATGTAAAAAAAAAAAAAAAAAAAGGTGAACATCAGATATGATAAAAATGGTTCATTTATAGGAGCTCAATTTAATTCAGCTCCTAAAGTCACAATTTAAGGTTGAAGTCATTTATCATCTTCTGGTGCTGTTCAGGTAAATCTAATTGCCTACATAATTTATGCAAAGGCAATTAAAGAAAAAGTATTTTAGTTCAATTTAGGACAATGCACAATGGAATTAAGTCCAACTTAGTTGCAGAAATCAAAATACTTTAAATACCTAAAACATATGTGAGAGCTGAGGGGTATCCTGTTTTTAGAACTTAACAATACAGGTGAACGTTTACAAAGCATCTCCATCAAATCAAATTATATTCTGTTTTTAGAGTACATTCCAGTACTCTAGTACACACCAGTTCATCAAAATTACATTTATTACAAAGCTTATAGTTGGAGGGACTTAGGTTATCCTGAGCTATCTCTTTAGTTATGCTCTACTTTATTTCTATTATCTAATAATGTATTACTAGTCAATGCAACTTACTTTGTGTTTTCTACATTTTCCTGTCATAGTAGCTTTTTCTGCCATGATGCTGTTTTTAACTATGACATCTTCCTAGAGGGAGAAGGCTGTTGGGCTGCTGCCATCAACAACTTCAATTATAGATAATAGAGTTGCGCCTTTTTCTCAGTGTTTAGTCCTGTTTTGCTCACTGATATAACTACAGGTTTAGCTTTAAGCATGAGTTACTAGTTGTTCTATTTCATCCACTTTGACACAAGAGCTAAGCAGATAATTGTTGCTTAACTGATTCTTTCCTAAAAAGAGCCGCATATTGAGCTAGTTCACTGTTTACTAACATGTATTTTAGATGAGTACCTTTATGTTCCTTTTGTGTGTGTCTGCTTCTGCTTCCTCTCCACTGTTGTTTCATGCATGATTGATGTTAGGGATTGCTGCAGAGTCAATGACAAAATGCAGGAATAGGTTTGATATCTACCACATGTCCATCCGGGGGAGTGAATCCAATGTTGTCTGTGGCTCAATGCAAGTAGCTGGGTTCCATCAGAACAAAAGCTTTCAACCATCCGTCTGTCTGATTTGATTAAATGGTTGCTTTAAAGTGCCTTGAGATGGGATGTGTGGTGAATTTGCACTATTTGTATGAATTTAATTTAATTGAATAGAATTTAATTTAATAGAATCGAATGACAGAGATAGGACAGATAACAATGAACACACATTCTCTGCTTGTGCTCATTCTGAAATGGCAAATGAACCTTTCATTGATGTTCTACTCTGTGAGAGGAAACAAGAGTAACCAGAGAGAACCAGCGCATGAAGGGAGTGAACAAGCAAACTGCATGTTAGGATATGAAAGCCAGAGATACATATTCCACAAGCCAGCAGTGCTAAAAGATCTGCTTTCTGTCATCATTATTATTTCGCTAATCTGGATCAAATGTTGGGGTTATGATGCTAATTCCTGTTCTTCTGTTACCTGCTAATAATAATAATATATATTAATATATCAGAACAAAGATATTTCCAAAACAGCTATTTACAAACACATCTACTCAGGACGAACAAGAAAAATATGTAAATCTAATCCAACGTTAGAGGTTTTAATTTGTTCAGATTTGAAGTAGTGTCCGACTGAAAGTATAGCATAAAATATCAACGCATTAATCATCTTCCAATGATACATCAGGGTCACAGGGGCTGGCGCCAATCTCCAGCAGTTTATGGGTTAAAGGTGGGGTAAACCCTGGACAGGGTGCCAGTCTGTTGCATACAACCACGCACACTGCATGAAAAGTGAGATTTTCGTCCCCGTAAACTCCCGCAGATCTGCCTGATTTTCGTCAGTTTCCGACAATTTGCAACCCGTGCTTGTCCGCGTTTGTCGTGCCACAAATTGTCGGAAACGGACTCTGACGTATGTGGAGAGCGATCAGCTGTACTAATGGCCCTAATTAGCATATGAATGCAGCAAACCCGCGCGGCTGGCCAGGTCTGGCTTGAATAACCTTCTCAGTATTGGCTGAAACCACTATTCTCAAACAAGTGAAATCGCTCGTGATTGGCAGCAAAACCACACGTGGCCACGCCAGGCTTTAATTTTCTTACTGAGTATTGGACGGAACCGCTTCCTTTTAAACAAGTAAAGTCGCTCGTGATTGGTTGGCATATATATATATTTACATATATATTTATTCATATATATTTATTCATTCATATATATATATATATTCATATATTTATTCATTCATATGCTGTGTATTTATGTTATCCTACACTACTACACAATTATTATGCTACCATCAAGGACATGAATGAATTTATACAGGAAATGAACATTTGCCAGGAAGCTGTTTATGCAAAGAAAGAGCTTTATTAAAACACACACAACTATATACAACGCGTATCCAAACACATGCGTATCTAAAAATTAAAACTCAGTGAACGGTCCGTTTGCTTCATCGGGGTTGGAGGTAACAGGCAGCATTCCCTCCGAGGCAGATCCGATGTGCAGACGCATACTGTGCGTGGCCCTGTACTTCGGCATCGCTTCTAACCGGGACTGCAGCTTAACACAGAGTTCAGTGAGATCCGGCCTACGAAATGGCGGCGACCGTACAATCCATCCAGAGACACCGCCGACGGTGGCGGACTTCCAGAGTTCCACTTCCTCATCTGCCAACACACTCTGCCTCGCCTTCAGCAGCTGAAAAAAACAAAACAATGAATCAGCGCACTGCATACGGACACAACACATCTATCAATGCACCTGAAAAATAGTCACCAAATAAAGTCTTACCATCTTTCTTCTGTCCCGACTCCGAGCAGATAGCCTGGCAGCCTCCGCACGCAGCGTGCTGGCTAGCAGCGTGTATCTGAAGCTCCTGCATACCGTCTCATAATACGTCTTACAGGCAGCTGGAAAACAAATGAGAGGTATGAATAAAAAAAAATAAAATCAAACGCAAGTCACAGTAACAAGGAAGGAGAAAACATTAAAACAAGTCACTTACACACAATGTCGTCTTTATCAACATCGTGCAAATCCGAGCAAATAGGAGGTCACCGCCTCATTGTGAGGCGACTGTAGTCTGTGAGAAAAAAAAAAGTACAGCTATGGTCGGTATCCATGTCCTTTTACCGCAGAATGAAAGCATATTCTTTAAACCTTACCCCTGCTCCGGTTCATAGCGCCTGCAATTAGTCTCCGAGTTGTTAAGACGGCATACTGATTCCTGTGAATCACAAAAAATACACTTTAATAAAGCTTTAGGCTAGGCTGCTTTTAGCTTACCTAGCTAGGCTAGGTTGCCTTTAGCTTGCCTAGCTAAGCTAGGCTGCTTTTAGCATAGCTACCAGTAATCGAACTTATATTTACCGCTAGCGTGGCGTTGTGCACCCGTCTTCTCTTCCTTACGGTGGCCCTGAGGTGCAAAACACAACACAAAAAGAGAAAACACAACGGCAAATCAGAAAACACAACACAAAAAGAGAAAACACAACACAAAAAGAGAAAACACAACGGCAAATCAGAAAACACAACACAAAAAGAGAAAACACAACACAAAAAGAAAAAACACAACACAAAAAGAGAAAACACAACACAAAAAGAAAAAACACAACACAAAAAGAGAAAACACAACACAAAAAGAAAAAACACAACACAAAAAGAGAAAACACAACACAAAAAGAAAAAACACAACACAAAAAGAGAAAACACAACATAAAAAGAAAAAACACAACACAAAAAGAGAAAACACAGCGACATTAACCAAAACGGAAATGCTAGGTACCCTCGGGCGACAGGAATCATCGCTGATTGGACAAAAGAACTGGTCCGTCCTTTGAACCGGAAAGACGGGGTTTGTTTCCATTTTTCCAAATCATGAGCGCCACAAATGATGAGGTACACGCTGCTATTAAGCAATACTTTGATGCCGGACATGAATATGACGTGATACTGGATATGCTGTCGACATTTCACAACGTAAACATGAGTCTGCGTACGCTGAAGACGCGTTTAAAAGAAGCAGGGCTGTACAGAAGACACAACTATTCCCCACTCCTTGAGGTGAGGCGTGCCATTCTGACAGAGCTGGAAGGACCAGGGGAACTCTTCGGTTATCGGACTATGTGGCAAGTTCTCCAACAAAAGCACAGGCTTCGCGTTAAACGTGATGTAGTAATGAGGCTACTGAAACAGCTGAATCCACGAGGGACGGCTTTGAGAACACGCAGGAGGTTTACAAGACGCACATATCACTCCATGGGTCCAAACTACATATGGCATGTAGATGGATATGATAAACTAAAACCATTTGGCCTGGCACTCTCAGGATGTATCGATGGCTTTTCGAGAAAAATAATGTGGCTTGTTTGTGGACCAACGAACAATAATCCATCTGTCATTGCTCACAATTATATTAATTGTGTCAAGAGTATCGGTGTGGTTCCAATGAGATTGAGAACTGACCTCGGAACAGAAAATGGGACCATGGCAGCAATACAATGTACCCTCCGTCACGCGCATATGGACCACTATGCAGGCTCGTCAAGCCACAGTTACGGCTCATCAACATCGAATCAGCGCATCGAGTCATGGTGGTCTTTTTTCAGAAGAGGGAGGTTGGTACATCTGTGTTGTTTGATGGATGAAAAGTACAGTGGAAGCTGTATAGTGATGACCTTTGTCTCTATTACACTGATCAGTGTTATTAAAATCTCCGTATTTGTCATTGATTATTATTAGTGTTCTTGTTTAACTCAGGCCACTTAAACACTAAGTGATAGCCTAATACTGAACATGGGAAGCCATATTTTTCCCAAAGTTATTGAATCACTACTGTTGTAATAATCATATGATATACATTATTTCTCTGTGATGCTTTTGTTAAGATGTATCCACATTTAAACGGTGTTATTTGTATGTAAGCCTCTTTGAGTACTTGTAAAAGCGCATTATAAATAACAATGTTTTATCTATTATAATGCATCCCCAGGTCTCAGTTTTGGATGGACTTGTTTGGAGACCTAAGAGACTCTGGAAACTTCAATGGCAGCCACGAACACCAGTGCTTACTGAGATTTTGCTTCAGTAATGTTCTGCAGCAAGACCTGGATGAATGTATGGACCTATGGAACAAGCACCGGATCCGACCAAGCAGACATGCATCATGTCCAGGAGGGATTCCGAATGAACTGTATCTCTTGCCTTACAGGTAGTAATGATCATATACATTACAAAAAATGCAAGGTGTTGTGGTATAGCCTAAACTGGGATATATTTGGACAATTGTACATGTTGGTATAATCCATTGTTGAATTTAGAAGCAATCTGTCTCTACCATTGTTTAGAAATATCTGTATATCAACAAGCAAACAAATCTAACAATGATCATTTCAAACCTTCTCCTTTATATCATTGTATCATCTAATTTTGCAGATTTGGTTCAAGGGACTGTGGATTTGCTGTTGAAGACAGGGAACTGGATGTGTTTCCTGAGGCAAGGCAAGTGATTGATTTAAGCGGTGATCCAGACATAGAGGAATACCTACAACAGGCAGTGGAACAACATGGACTACAACAGCCACAAGACTGGAAGACTGCCTCAGAACTGTACATCACTCTGAAGGAAATAGCTGGGCTATAGATATGGACTATTGGAACCCGTTTCTACCTTTTTAGGTATCCCACATTAACATGGACGTATTAAGACCATATTTTCCTTATTTAGTATTTTGCTTTAATGCATCTTAATGCTTATCAGTAAATGACTGGTGGACTATACACGCCTAAGTTTTGAAAATTACTTCCCATTCATAAATGTGATCCAACATTTACAAATTGCTTCAAGAGATAAATAACAGGATAATATAGGCCTACCAAAAATGTTTGTTTTGAATTTTCAGATTTGGCAACTTGAACTGTGGGACTGAAATGGAGACATTTTACACTTAAAGTTGTATTTATTTTCTGATTCAATTTTCATGTAAACAACAATTACTTACAAAAAGCATTTGTACTGATTTCTTTTTTTTTTCTTTAAATATATGTAGAGCTGTAAAAAACAGGAAACAGCAATAACAAACAAATCAGGACACCACCCTGAGATTTTAATGCTATGCAAGTAGCTAACTGCACAGATTTGAACATTGTAAGAAGCACTCACTTGTTTTACTTTACCTTATCTTAACTTTAGTTTAATGCATGTCATGTCCCAAATGGCCTTTTAACAAGAGAGGCAGTACAGTAACTGATGCAAACAAGCAGACATGACCTTGTAAAGCATTATTCTGAACAGAGAGTTGATAAAAATAAGATTAAAATAAAAAATAAAAAAAAAAGCCTAAATCAAGCCACAGCTCAAACCACTTTTAATAAAAGTGATTATGCATAAAAGTCCTTTTGGCAACTAAAAACACCCAAAGCCTGGTGCATTTTTGATGCCAAACTCCATATTCTTCCTAAAGACACTGTAGGAGTCGAGTAGTGGGAGCTTGAGTGTGTTCGAACACGTGGTTGCCATTGGAAACGGTGAGTCATTTAAAAACCCTATACTTGGACGGGGTGTTATTCCTGCTGGTGGCAGTGCTGACAAGCCAGTGGCAAACATCAGCACATCTGGGAGGGACAGAGATATCACTCCATCTAAAAAGAGAAAGTCAACATTGTAGTAGTGCATTGCTTGACACGGCATTATCTAAAAACATAGTTACTCAATAGCTTTTTTTTTTTCATTTCATCGAAGAAGATAAAAATTACAAATATGAACGCACTATACAATTCATATACTGTACAGTCGTGGAAAAAAATAAGAGACCACTTAAACGATGAGTTTCTCTGATTTTACTATTTAAGGTAGGTGTTTGAGTGAAATGAACATTTCTGTTTTATTCTATCTACTACTGACAACATTTCTCCCAAAAATGTAATGAAAATACTGTAATTTAGGGCATTTATTGGCAGAAAATGACAACTAGTGTAATGGTAAATTTGAATCTGTCTATGGTTCAATCACTTGAGATGTCCCTACACCATGCTTTTCCCCCAAGGTATAAGATCTCCTTTTGTATGCTGACCATTTGTGTATGTTCATGTCTAGACCTCTTAACTTCCCACCTACTTCCCATGCTCTTAACTTCCCACCGAGACACAAAACCCTGCAGGATGCCCCAGGTGTGAAACACACCCTTGGGGGTCGGTGCCAATACCTGCAACAGACAAAAGGGTGTAAAAAACACTCTCTGGGGAAGGGGCCGACCCCTGCAGCAGACAAAGGGATGTGAAACATATTTTATTTATTTTTCCTCTCCTCAGGTATAAATGTTTAGGTCTCCCCAATCTCAGAGTCTTTCCTTTACCATCACCGCTCAGGTGAGGACTGACCTTTCCTTGCAAGGAAATAAAAACTTGTCGGCCGGCAGAATTATTGTTATTATTCAGCAACACAACACAATATGAGTATTATAACTTATGCGTTAATACATCAGATTTAGTGGGATGATGTCAATGTTTAATCCCAGCAGTGGTTTTTATAATCTTCCTATAAAAACAGATGTGTTTCAGAAGATCACTTAATCAGTGTCTCAATTAATTGTTTGTGTTGGTATTTTTTTAAAAAAGATGCTTTTAAAGAAACATTTGTAAAAGTGGTCTCTTAATGTTTTCCGCGACTGTATATCTAACAAAATAGCCATGACAAACCTTCACATTCCAGTAGAAAATCAGCCCAAAAGCCGATAACTTTGGTCTCTCTCTGCCACCTGTTGCTTCCCCTTGTGCTGAAGTCTGGGATGAACAGACGTTCTATTTCTGCAGCAGTCAGGGCCTTGGCAGAATAGCACAGGAGAGGAGCCAGCACACCAGGATGCTTCTGCACTGAAGCCAAAAACTCCAGACTAGCCAGTCCGTCTTTGAATCTATTAAGGACAATTATTTTGTAAGACATAGGTGTGATTTATCAGGTCTGACAGAAAACAGTACTACCAAACATATAACAGCAATGTCTGCAAAATACGTAGAGATAAAACAAAAAGAGCAACTGCATACTCACAACGCTGTGCAATAATCAATTTATTTCTTGAAGCTTTCACTTGTTGTGTATGCCTGAAGGAGGTCACAGACTGAAAGCTTGCAGAAATAAATTAATGATTGTACAGCATTATGAGTGTGCGGTTGCTGTTTTTGTATTTTTTGTGTCAAAAAATGTTCAGCTCAAGCACCTCTCAGAAGAATCTTGCCCACAGATGAGCGGTGGCTTTTTTTCCACAATTTAATATATTTTGACATAAATTCTGATTGTATAACCTCATGCAAAAGGTAAAGTAGATTGTTTATATGGGATCATACAGACAACATTTCATAGTGTACAGAAATTAGTTGTGATGTCAAAAAAGGAAAGATCATCATGATTTGTACTCATCTCCTAAAAATCTGGATTTCAAATTGTAAGAAACAGAAGTGTGGTAAACAAAGCACAAACATTTATTTTAGCACTAAGCACACAAAGGAAAAATAGACAGATAAGCCGGATGGTATTTGAGGGTAAAATGGAGCACAACCAGAGCTGCTAATTAATGAACCTTTATGGTTTCAAACAGCTGAATTGTTTCATTAGTACATTAGAACTGCAATATGTTTCGCCATGTCAAAAGGTACATAAGACAGAACTTTCAATTGAATCTAGTGGACATGCTCATGTAAAAGTTAAATATTTGTCTTTAACAAAGTTTACTCAGTGTCAGACTGTATTTCATGATTTACACACTTACATGATCCTATTTGTGGATCATAAAAGTGATGGAACCTAATATTAGCTAGTATCGTTCAAGACATTAAAATGTTTTGTTCAGCATTTCCCTGAATAGGACAATAAGAGGACATAGCAACTGAAGTTAGAACAATCTAACCCAGTAAGAATGCTCCTCAATCATGCTATTTAAGAAACACCTGGTTACACTGTTTCACAATGTGTCAGTGGCTGCAGTGACAGGCAATTTGTAATACTGACTGAATGTTGGATAAGTTAAAAACTAAACTATTACATTTTTGGATGATTGTTGGCAAAGAAAAAAAGGGTTTTAAATATTACCGTTGAATGGCAATGTGGTTGCGGTCTATAATGTACCATTTGAGGTACTCCTCCACAAGTGTATGCTTCTCACAAGCTTTGACAGGTCGGAAGCATCCAGCTGTTTGGAACATTGTGCTGTTTTGCAAAATTAGATTTTGCAAAGACTCCTGCGAATCGGCTTCCTGGACCTATTTAAAACAAAAGGTATTATTAGGCCAACCCTAAAACATACACGCTTGTTTACTCTTGTCCTTGATGAATAGAAATCTTGCATAAAAAAAAAAAAAAGATGAAATTACTTTTACATTTGGTTAAAATAAGTGGAAATCTGTCCCTTTAATTAAGTACAACTTATCATCTCTTATCTTATTTTCTACCTGATGTAGAGCTCTCCCTATATTCTCATCTTTTACATCTTCCACAGTGGCGCTGAAACTTGGCTTCCCTATTATGTGGTTGACAAGGTCCTTTGAAAGGAAATGTGGTGCTGGTCCCCCGTGTATGACGGACACAGCAATCATTTTGCCTGCAAGATAATACTCATCTTCCCTGACAGCTGTTAAAGAGTACAGAATTATCATACATAATTACCATCTATATCACTGGAAGAAAAAAAAAAAAAAGAAAATTATCTGAAACTTCTCATTTTAATATAACATCAAAAAACACACCTGTGGGATTGTACACAAGATAGCGTCTTTCTTGAGGTCCATCGAAGATGGGACGATTTCTCAGGTGATCCATTAGAAGTGTGAGGAATTCTCGCCTCGGCCCACCTGTGTCCAACCCTTCTTCTAAAGACCCTGCATCATCTGTGAACTTCACAAAGATCTCACTTTTTTCGGAGTATGAGCTGCGTCGAAAGCCTCTTACAGCTCCATCCCATACATCAGATCTGGATATATTGAACCTGCTGACTTTGTTGTGGTCAATTGCAAGTGCCAAATTTGCAATTATTTCAGAGGCCTGCACAGTTGTGGGTCTAGAAAAAAGCAAAAAAAAAATTTTAGACATTAAAAAATAGATTCAAAGCACAGTAGCTACTTTACTTACTTTACACAAATCTTTCATTCCATATTCATAGACTATATCCTGACATTATATTGACACGAGAGACACTGATAAGTCAATCTATAAAAGAATGAGCAAGTTTTTTATTCTTATTAACTTAATTCCAATGGACTCTCTTTAAACACACATCTCAACAACTGGACCTGATTCAAGTAGTTACAGACAGAGAATGTCATATTGGTTTTCATTTTAGTGAGTCCTCACATTTGTATAATTCTATTTTAGACGAAGTAGAGAGCTTGTTTATTTTCTACTTGTGTCTATATGACTCACTCAGATTTTTCTGAGGGCATGTCCTTTTTTTCGTCAACAACGAGAACTTCATCTTCATCATCGTCAATGACGATAGGTGCAAAGAGGTTGGTGTACGTCCTGCAAAACAAAGACGTTCACACAATGTAATTATAGACACACATAAATGCATATCCAATAAAAATCAAACCAATCAAATTGTTGACGAGCTCTTCCAGCTTAAACTCAATATCTAACCTTTGTCAGGAGAGAAATGTGTTTACCCCTCAATAATGTTTCTGATATTTTGTCTACCAATCTATATACAATTACACAAAACACACCTGTAACAGGAGCTCTCGACATCAAGACATGTGGAGGTACTAGCATAATTATGCTCGTCATCCAAGTGTATAGTCTGAAAGTTAAGAAATGTAAAAACAGGACATTCAATAAAATGACAACATAATTATGTAACAAACTCTATGGATTACTTAAACGGGATAGTTCAACATTTTGGGAAGCCTGTCTATTGCAATAATAATGAGAAGGTATATTACCAATGCCCGTTTTGAGAGTCCTGAAGCACAAATGCGAGCTGCTCAGTGAATACAATGGAGTTGGACAGTATAGGTTGTGTAACGATCCCTTCAGTCCACTAGGGGTCAGGGTTAAACTTATCAAATACACAATCCTATAATTCCAAAATGCTCTTATGGACAGGAATGTACCTGCTTATATGACTAATGATGATTAATGCAATAAGGAAAATTGACAAAATATTCAACTATGCCTTTAAGGAGGTGAGATAGAGAACAGAAGATGACATTCAGTGGAGACATTTCCCTGTTTACTTTTATTCTTGCAAATTTAAGTGAAATGTGGTACAATTGCCAATTCAAAAAACTGCATTATGCAAATATATGGCATGATAAAGTATTGAGTTAAGTTTTCTTATATGTGCTTCTGTGCTTGAATAGGATATCTGAAGTGACCTTTGATGCATCCACGATCATCTAACTCTCCATATACGCTTTCAATTTCTTAAACCTCTTACACCCTAAGGGGGTATAAATACATTTCTGCCTGACAAAAACACACAAAAGTAAATAACTTATAGCCTCACAGCTATTAGATTTAAGAAGAAACTTTTGGTACGTCTGTAAAGGTAAGATGTCATAGAATGGTTTTCTGGTGTCAGCACCATTGTAGCTTTGACCCTGCCTGAAATATTAGGGACAAAATACAAAATATTTTGCATTTTTTGAACCTCGCCAAAATTTTCTTTGAAATAAACATTGCAAAACACTACTAAAATATTATTTATAGCACAAAAAAGTAGTACAGACTTTCAAATCTAAATGTTGTGTAAAAATATACCAAATTTGGACTCAATCAGATGAGTCATATTTATTTTAGAATGGTATTAGTGAGAAATTTCTTAGGCGGAGAGGCCATTTTGGCACATTTATCCATAAATGTCACCAAACTGTGCCAAATATGTTTTTTTACATCAATACTGGGGGTTTGTTAAAATTACGAGGTCACGTAGCAGCTGGACCCGCCGGTGGGTCCGTAGGGTTCTAGGGGTTAAGTCAGGCACATTCACAAAAGGCTTGTAGTTAACAGTCCATCTGAAATGGCTTTGTATCCCCCCTAAATGAAAAGCAAAGCTTAAAAGCACACAACTGCAATAAACATAATACTATGATTATGAGTTTACTTCAATGGACTTTGGTCTAAAGGTATAAATGTAATCATAACATCAAAAACAGATGGTGGACGATGGCTCCTCTCTATTTACTGCAGGATGGAAAGATATAGAGGATATTTTGTACCCACAGGCATCAGACTTTCTAATTCTTCACTGAATGGTAGATGAGCTGCCAGAAGTGAATTTCCCTATGAGGATCAATTAAGTTATTGTTGTTATATTAGACCATATAATAGTTACATTGATGGCGTCTATGTAAACATTTAGCTATTGTTTTGTTTCATACCTAAAGTCATGGACCAGTGAGGAAGATAGAGACTGTATGTAAATAATACTCCATTACCTGATGTACTTCAGTAGAGAGTGACAACCCCCCATCACCATTCCTGAGGGCAAAAAAGCATAAATCATAGTATACTCCAAAATATATTGGTGACATTGCAAAACCAAACAAACATTGATTTATTGAAGTAACAAGGCATTAGCGTATAGCACACGTAACAAGAACAACAAATTACAAAGCTATGTCAATAGCAAATAAATATGTATGCAAATGCAGTAAAATCTAAATTTCTTTGGTACACACACACACACACACACACACACACACACACACACACCAACTACTTACACCTTGTCAGGCTCTTTGTGTACAGGACTGCTTTTGTGGTGAGGTTCAAATGGCTGTAGTAAAGACATAATTTAATTCAAATACAAGTATTTGTTTAGTACTGGTAGGCCAATGTCAAAAACCTACACAGGTTGAAGGCAGGTTAATCACAAAAATCACTCAAATATGTTTTAAATTACACTCACCAGTGTATCAGCTAGATCAAATTCTCTTGATGTTGTTTTTATCACAATCTCAGGGTCGGAGTCAGATGTGTCTGGCAATTCTCCAACTGAAAAACATTCAAATAGGCTCCCCTCAATGAAGCTTTCCCAACGTTCTCAAAAGAGACACATTACCGATACATACTTCAGACATTTGTCATTTATGAATACAGTGGCATTTCAGTGTCCTTGTGAAGCAAGTCAAACGACACAGGCTTTAAGTCTAATCTAGAGGATTGGTTTGCTTTTTTCATAACACTAGGTGTAGTGTTTTGTTAAAACTGTAAAGCAAAAAATGTGTAGTATAATTCTTTAAGTGATGAATGACCAACATATAGCATTATAGCAAGTCCAGCCATCTCTGCACTGGACACAACTAGGTCATAACAACACAGTTTACCTTTCTCAAAGTCTTTTTTCTGGCAGATAAAAATGATGACCCGCTGATATGTCTTGCCAATTTCTTCCTTGTATGCTTTTAGAGTAAATGGTCTTTGTGTCCCAGGGATATTAATAACTTCAGAGCCATCTGGATAAAGAAGGAGGAAAGGTCCTTCATCCAGGTCTTTGTTGAAGTCCCTCATTTTCCTTACTGCCTCATTAAGCAGATCTAGGGCAGTGATGTCAGGATGTGTAGAAAGGAAAATAGTTTTCCCACGCTTTGGCTTGAGGACACCACCCTTCCCAATGGTCATCAAACCAATATTTATCTGCAAAATAAATAAATTAAATTGTAAGTGGGTAATTTTTAAAGATCAATGTTTACTTAAAATGATCAGTAACGCTATGTTACATGTCACACTTGGATACAAAATGGGCAATTATTAAAATTATTATCAAAATACCACTGAAAACAGAGTAACCCACTGTTTATGATGAAGTGGCCTTTATTGTCATTATACAATGAACTGTACAACTGAATTATGAGGTTAGAATGGAGGTTTAGTCCTGAGCCGCTGCGGGCAAACATAATTTTAAGTGCCCATCAAAAACCCAGTAAACAGCAGATTACTTTTCAATACAGGTAATTGGTAATACAATGATTTGCATGTCACGGTTACATATTCATCATAATAAGAAACCAGCAAATATGTACAAAAGTGAAAACAGGACAGTGTCATTGTCTGAGTAATATGGTCGTGGCACAGAAGCACATTAGTTTTATGCAAAAATATACTGGTCACCATAAAGATGACGCTATCATCAGGCTTACTTTTAGAGAACTGTGATGATGGAAGAATGTCAACAGCTAGTTAACCAGTTGTTCATTCTCACTATGTAACCAACTTACCTGGACTTTACATATTTTCTTTGATTTCATTTTCCCACATGAAAAGTTTTGCCTCTCTTCCGCTTTTCTCTTTCGGTACTCTAGAAAGGTCCCTAGAGTAGGGGTTTGAATAGTCTGTGATTCTACATGGTAGCAAAGGAAAAATATGTTACATTATACATACAGCAGTAGTCTAATGTTTTACAGCATACAAGAAACACATTTTGACAACACATTATCTTTTGTAAAATAGGGGTGCAGTTTTGGTGACACATAAAAAATGAAGCTAGAAAGTGAAAAAATCTAAAAACACACACAATCTTTTCTTTATGGCCTGCAAATAAACTAAACCCTGAAGATGCTGCATTTGTCTTCAGTTTCACTGCCTACTGCAAGTTATAACCTGCATAAATACATCTTTCACTCCAAACGGCAAGATTCATGAAACACCTGCAAAGAAATTATCGAGTAAGGTCTGGAAACTGACAGTTGGCCAACTAGCTCTGGTAGGCTAACGGTACCCCATGCAAAAGTAGCCTAACTTTACATTAACGTTATATCCTTTAACTACATGAAGGTCCCGCGGTTTGGCTTTGCCTACCGGGTCATCCTGCAGCCTTTTATCCCACATCACTGCAGAAGCTAGGCTTCTCTTTGAACTCTTCCTCACATGTTTGAGCATACATGATAGCGGGCCTCTTGTGCTTCCACTTGTCTGGAGCACAACAGAATTCTCCGCGCGAAGTTTGGCTGTGAGTGTCTTTCCGGTTTCAAATGGACGGACCAGTTCGTTTGTCCAAGTCAGCGTATTGATGTCCTGTCGCCCGAGGGTACCTTGCATTGTCCGTATTTGGTTAATTGTCGCTGTCTTTTCTCTTTTGTGTTGTGTTTTTTCTTTTTGTTTTTGTTTGTCTCTTTTTTGTGTTGTGTATTTTTTCTTTTTGAGTTGTGTTTTTTCTCTTTTTGTGTTGTGTTTTTTTCTTTTTGTGTTGTGTTTTCTCTTTTTGTGTTGTGTTTTTTCTTTTTGTGTTGTGTTTTCTCTTTTTGTGTTGTGTTTTCTGATTTGCCGTTGTGTTTTCTCTTTTTGTGTTGTGTTTTCTCTTTTTGTGTTGTGTTTTCTGATTTGCCGTTGTGTTTTCTCTTTTTGTGTTGTGTTTTCTCTTTTTGTGTTGTGTTTTCTGATTTGCCGTTGTGTTTTCTCTTTTTGTGTTGTGTTTTGCACCTCAGGGCCACCGTACTTCCTCGAGTTCGTATATCCCGCAAAGTTGCTCGACTGCCGAGCCGCCATCTTGTCCTCTATGGACTACAACCTGGAGTGCATCGAATTCTCCAGCGCTCATTCATGTCGGCAGTCGTTGGGCAAGCTGACGAGACAGTCCGCTGATAGCAATCAGCAGTTTCTTCTCGTCAGTCTGCGGGCTGGCCGAAAGTTGTGGACTAAGAGCAGTTGGAGGCGAGTTGAACGCGAGACGTCGTGCAGCCATTGTTCACGTAACAACAAAATACAAACACGGTAACTGGAGATTAAGTTCTTCTAAGTGTAGTAACACAAACATGTCTGCTAATATGCTGGTCTCGCGAGAAGTCGTAGTGCACAAAAGCTCACACGTGATTGGACGATGGGGCCGAAGGCTCATCAGGCTCCTCCAATCACATACGACGTCATTGTTATACGGAAGGACTCGCGAGAAGAGCTCGCGTCGCTCCATTCTGGAAGGTGGCGGTAATGCACCTATAAATTGTTTGCAATTGCAATTGTTTGTCTCCATAAGATTGAATCTGAGCAGGTGGACATTAGAGATAATAAATGCAACAAGTTTTTGAATCAATATTCTATAAATAATATGTACCCAGGAAGAACAAAAAGCACAGCTCTCTTACAAAATTTTAAGAAATCTATGATAGTCAAAATTAGGACAAATTATTTGAAATTCCCAATTCCTCCTAAATATAAAGAATTACAATTTAAAATAATAAATAACATATATCCTTCAAATGAGTTTTTAAGAGAGAGATTTAAGTTTAATGTTGAGAATTGTGGCTTTTGTACAACTCAATTGGAAACAACTAAACATCTTTTTTTATGAATGTAAAGAAGTATTAAACTTATGGGATCAACTTCGAACCTTTCTGTCTTCTAAAACAATAAATTTAGATTTTATTTCCTGGCAAAACATTCAATTCTGTTTATCCATTAAAGAAAAAAAATTTGGAATTTTTAATCAATATTCTAATAATTGTAACAAAGTATTATATCCATAAATGTCGCTATGCAAAATGCTCCCTCTCAATCTCTGCTCTCAAAAATGAACTTTCCCTTTTCAAAAGATGTCTGAGAAAGATGCAGAATTTAAATGCAATTAAATTGTTTGAGTTAATTGAAGAATTTCAGTTGGTAGTCCCCACTGAATAATTTACTTTAACTACTATTATTATTTTATTTATTTTTATTTATTTTATTTTATTTTATACTTTGTTCCAGCCTGTGCATTTAATTTTATTTTTCAAAAGCAGGAGTTGTGATATTTCTTCTTGTATTGAAATATTTGTTATTGACTTGTTATTTGAGATTGTTATTGTTTTCTTATATATTCAATAACAAAAAAAAAAAAAAAAAGTGGAAATCTAAAAAAAAAAATTAACCATTACAGCCAACTGATTCTGATTAAAACTAATTTTTGAAGTAAATTATTTTGTGTATTTTTTTTTACATAACATTTGCATACACAGTAATCTAGCGTACTTTAATTAAATAAATCAATTCAAGCTAAAATGTAAGAGTCTATAATTAGGCTATACTGAGCCTGATCTATTTCTACCATCTATTTGGGGGATATTTATTGCCACACTTTGGGCCACTTAAAACCAATTTAGCATGCTGACCTATGTCCTTATGACCACAGTGTACCAATCTTCTGATGGCTACTTCCAACAGGATAATGCGCCATGTTATAAAGTGAATCATCTCAGAATCATTTCTTGAAACTTTTCCACTTAAGTAATTGTGAATTGAGCATATTGACAGACAACATTTTATTTTTTATCTTAAATGCAAATTTAAAAAAAAAATAATTACTGCTCTAAATGTATTGCTCTGTCAGCTAAAGATCTGTTTTGGTCTCTATACTTTAATTAAATAAATCAATTCAAGCTAAAATGTAAGAGGCTATACCTGATCTCTTTGTATCAGAGATTTTCTTACCCAGGGTTGCAGGGGGGGTTTTACCCCCCCTGCAACCCTGGTTTGCATTTGTATAGCTCACAGCATGTTCATTTACATGTTAAAGCCTCCCCTAGAATTCCATGAGGGGGAGGCATGGGGGGAACACTGCCTAAGAAATTCCACGTCAATTTCTGACAATTTACGAGAGTTGTAAATTGGCGAAGGTTGCAAATTGCCGTAAACTGCCGCCAACCTGAAATTCCACGACAATCTACAGTGCCGTATATTGACGAAAATCCCACTTTTCATGCAGTGGCATAAACACACCTAATGGCAATTTAGAGATAACAATCAACTTAAAACTCATGCTTTTGGGAGGAAACCAGAGTTTAGTGACAGAAATATAATATTTTTCCTGCTTGATTTGGTGAATTAAATGCAAAGTTGCAGACAAAATGTTGATACATTTTTATAATCTGGAAAATGTTTTGTTTCACTAGTGAAACAAAACATTTGGTGAAACCATTGGGGAAAACAAACAATTATTACTTTCTTATAATGTCTATAAAAGACAAACCTGTTTAATATGAGCTCCTGAAGGGTGCAGGTTTACTATCTGGCCAGCAGGTGGAGCACTCTGACCATTCGTAACCATTAAAAGGCTCAACAAGGAGGTCAGCTGATGTGAGTCTTTTAGTTCATTTTGTAAAATGGAAATGAAAACCATATAATATATTATTATTTAAAACACAAACAGTTGTTGGTGAAAGATGCAGGAGAACAAGAAATAAGGAAGTTTTAATTTTTGGAAACTTTTAATTAGATCTGAAAAAATGAGACAAAGCTTCTAAGAAGGAGGAACAAAGTTTCTATAGCCGAAGAACATTAAATCAATAACAATCATGCAATCACTAATACTGAAATCTAAACCTAAACCTAAAATGAAATAGAGTATTTTAAAGCCTCCTTTGTTTTAAATAAACACAACAGCATTTTAGCGAATTGAAACTAAGGTCATTAAAATGAAGAAATAACAAAAGAAATAACATACCGTAAGAGAAAAAAAAATTGGTTCTGGTGATAAAAGCTTCTTTTTTCTTTTTTTTTTTCTTTTGCAACCAAAAATGTTATGGTAACTACAACTGCAAGATACCTTTGGCCAAAGACATGACTCCTTTCAGCCAAGTCTGGATTCAGCACTGGATTCCAGACAGAAAGCAAATAAGTCTATTTTTTTTATACTTTAGGAACAGAACCAGCCTTCTTTATTAGCTCAATGTCAATCAATTCACAATTTTCTTCATCCACCAAAAAAATGAGAATGAACCCGAGTCTCCCCTTTATTCAAACTGTACAGTAGGTACAAAAAAAAGGTCCTTGCTTTGCATCCTTGTATATTTAGCTGAACAGTGAAGTTTGTTTACTTCAGGGAGAGACACACCTCTGTCTCTTTTATTCAGTTATTTTGATAACTCTGATTATGAAAATAAGAATGAATCAGCTAAACTTAGATGATATTCTCTGGGTTATTCAATGCTCTCTATTACACCAGCTTTGTTAAAATAAGGCCTTTAACTTCCCTGGTTTCACTGAGTTTTTTCATAAACAAAAGACCTCGCATCACTTTGTATTTTTAGGTCAACCATGCTGAGAATCCTTCCCTGCGGACTTTCACCTGAACCCCCCCGAGCGGTGCTCAGTCAGGTGTTTGTGTGTGTTGTTTCTAGTGTGTTATGGGGAGACATTAGTGTTTGTTTCTGTTCAGGCGTAGGCCTCCAACCGATTGTGTCTGGGCCAGAAATGAAGCCAGTTAGAAATGATCCCCCACAGTCAGGTTGTATATTTGCCGCAGCGTGGTGCAGGTTCTAAAGAGCCACTGTGTACATGAAGCATCTCCACATCTGCCCGTCAAACACACTCCTAGACAGCAGTCTGTCTGTGAGGAGGAGTCACAGGACGTCTGTACCCCTCAATCAAATATTAGCTGTCAATATGTGGACCTCCCTCCTGCTCCCTCTGCTCCTTAGGAGGTGGTGTGATTTCATAGGGGCTCACTAGAAGTGTGCCAAGTCTGCGTTTCAGTAAGCTGTACGGATGGATAAAGAGTTCACTGTGAGAAATTAAATGTTGACAATGTTTTATGTGTTACAGCAAGAACAATACCCGTGTGGCTAAAATCAAAGAGAAGGGAAGGGACAACAGTAAAGGTTACAAAACCCATAAACCCGAACAGCTGAAGCTCACAATGTGAATGCAGCAGTCCGTGACCAGTTAAGTCATTTAATCTCCTGTTTACGCCAGTGAAGATTCTCAATCATCCAGGTCATAGTCAATCCAAAAAAGTAAAAAAAAAAATAAAAAAAATCCACTGGACTTTGTTTCCAAGCTTGAAGATGTTTCGCTTCCCATCCGGGAAGCTTTTTCAATTCAAAATGCCAGAATTAGCGTTGGGTTCCAAGCTTTATAGTGGCCCAAACAAAGTCTTGTTTTGGCTTAGAAGGCATGCAAGTTGAACCGGAAGAACAGCTCCACCCCTTAGTATTTGTGAGTCGTCGAGGTCTTTGTTATCCTGCAATCCCCGATATTGGTCTATGCCTCTGACCAGGCAGGTTGTCTCTCTTTCTAATTAGATTTCGAGAGAAATTTGATACAATTTTTGTCTTTTAAGGAGCCAGACTCTCCTTTACTTCTCTGAAGTGATCTCGATCCTTGTTGCTCTGTTTTATAAGGATCTTTATTGTCTTATTTTCTGTCCGTTTAAGAAAAATATTCCTTTATTCATTAGGGTCGAGTGGTTCTCACGGCCCGTTGTCTTCAGTGTTTCAGATTCTGTTTCTACATAACTGAATTAACTGATGCCTTCCTTTGATCGAGGTGGACTGGTAAAATGTGCAGATTGGTTGTCCAAGAGAAGAAGGATTGGGGACCCATGTATTGATCATCACTTCATTAATCTTCTAGACCTGCTCACTTCTCCCTAAGTTGCAGGAAATGTTGTCAGTGGTCATTGTTTCTGGATGATGAGAGGCAAGCCAAGAAATTGGGAAAAATCCAAGACTCTGGATCATTCTGGTTTCAGAGGAATGGATCCAGTGGCAATTTTTTTTCTGAATCATGTTGATTCATTTGCCCTGTGATAGACTGGCGACCTGGACAGCATGTATCCTGCCTCTCGCCCATTGTCAGCTGGAGATAGGCACCAGCACCCCTCATGACCCCAGCTGGGATAAGCATGACAGAAAATGGATGGATGGATGGATGTTGATTCATACATGAATCCCTGCTCCTGCACCAAACAAAGTCACCTTTAATGATATAAGTAATCAGAAACACTTCAGCAGTGGTTGCTCCGCCTGGATGAAACAACGTTGTGTTTAAACACATGAAATCGATAAGGAAAGAACCTTTTTTAAGCAGAAGTTTTTAGCTTTGTTTAGATCTCTAAACAAACTGGTTGCTTGGAAGGAAAACAGAGAAAATTAAGGCTGGAATAATATAAACCTAAATGTCCAAATATTTTCCTACATCAAATACACACTAGAAAGAAATACAGCTGCTGTTGTCGGTAGTAATAAAACCATGGCCTCTCAGTCCTCAGCGGACGTCTCTTTGCTCTTTATATGTCAGAGGAAGATGAAATCCTGATTTTAAATCTTCTCTGACCTTTTTTAAACCACTGTGTATTCACATGATCACCTGCGGTTCCCTCTCTAGCAGAGATCATATCTTTTACCGGTTCCAGGGTGACATAACGTGAGCTCACGTGTCCCCTCCATGGACGCTGTGCACCTTGTGATGCTCATTAATCCACCAGAGCAGGGTGGACTGATTGGGATTCATCGTTCTGCATGTACAGAAACAAGCAGTCCTGCAAAAGAGCTCTATGTTTGCACCAAGCTTGGCGCTTCTTAACCCCTGTATACCTATTTTAGACATTTCAGAGATCAGAAACATCTTTTAAAGTCAAACTTTAGTTTGCATTTCGATCATGTCCTTGTTAATGTTTTTTTTTTCCACTAAGAGTTCATTTTTTTATTACTGTTAACTCTCCAATAATTTATTCTTTGCAAAATTAGCATTTGATGCATTTTTTTCATATTGCAGCCACAAGTTATATTTAACCAAAGACCAAAACAAAGTCCTTCCGTGGTAAATTCTCCAAGCTTTTAAAAAATACTTTCAAATAAAAATGTGAAGAGTACTGCATGCTTTTATATAACAGTTTAAGTCTTCCCGGCTGTGCAACTCCTCCAGCTTTTCATTTTTGCAAAATAGCTGAGATGCAGTCAGCTGGATTTAGGGCTGGACTTTGACTAGGCCATTCTAACACATAAATCTTCTTTGAACTGAATCTGAATCCATCTTTGAACTGAATCTGAATCTCAACTCTTTGGTAGCCTTGAACATTTTCCCTCCATGTTCTGGTAAAGATTCTCAGTCATTCAAGTCATAGTCATTCCAAAGAAAGTTAAAAACCACTGAACTTTGTTTTCCAAGTTTAAAGATGTTTCGCTTCCTATCCAGAGGGCTGTCCTAATTCAAAATGTCTGGAGTAGCGTTGAGCTCCATGCTTTTGTAGAGTAGCCCATAAAAAGGCTTTTGTTGGGCTACTCTATAAAAGAAAACAATTATAGAAATAGTTCAACCAGATCATATAGTCAAAATGATTCAAAGTTTTCTATCTAAGAAAAACCAGTTGATTGCATCGACTCATTGACTCGAAGGCAATCACTCACACTAAGCATGCTTGTAGCGATGGTGGAGAGGAAAAACTCCCTTTTAACAGGAAGAAACCTCCAGCAGAACAAGGCTCAGTGTGATCTCATCTGCCAAGGCTGATTGGAGTTCAAGGAGACAGAAGCAGAGACACAAAAAGCAACTATAAAAGGCGCTCCCGTCTAGGAAATACACAGCCAGGGAGACGGGCTCTGAGCCAGTTCCACATAAGAGGATGAAGAGAGCACATCCAGCCAGTTACAGTCAGAGAAACAGGACTACACTGAAAAACAGTCTGAGTGTCACGGCCAAACAGGAACAGATGACGCTACTATGAGAAAAAGCAGAAAAAACATAACGTTAGAGATTGAAACTAAATAATCGAGGTAGCTTTCACTAACAGCGATTTAGGAACATCTGGCAACTGTTGCTGATTAGAATTAGTTTGAAAGTTGTAATTTCTGCAGGACTCTTTCACAGCTTTCTGAACTGATATGGCTGTACTAACCTGAAATCAGCTGCTTTTGTTGTTCGTTTGTTTATTTTCCCCAAAATTTTCTTGTAAAAACATGTTTCTGTTTCCTTCCATAAGCTGAACTCTGCAACCTTTCCATATCCCTGCTGAAACCTCAGCTCATCTGGAGAAATAGAGCTGATATTTTTAAACCACCTTGTCTTATTCCCATTTATTTTATGATCCACTGAACATCTTTGTGTGGGCTTCTCTGTAGCAAAGAGAAGAAATATATTGAAGTTTAGGGTGTTGCTCTAGGAAACGCTAATTTTCTAGACACTCTTTAGTAAATGAAATGTTTTTTTTCTTTAACTTCTTACAGCTAGCCAGGCTTGAACTAAATCCCTTTGTGTGTATACAAATGAAATGTCATCACCAAAGGGCACAAGCAAAAAAATCAGACAAGCTCTAACAGTGAGACCTGCAAAGATAAAAAAATAATAATTTTGATGCTATAAGAAAACAACCATGCCTGCAGTTACAACAACTAAATGTAGTTCAGGGTCAGTACTGCTGCGAAAGCTTGATGTTCCTCCAAAGTGTGTGTGTTTGTGTGGTTCGTTTCTGCGAGGCTGTTGCAACAGGAAACATCCAGGATTGTGGCCTTTTTTGCTTGCGCTGTTGCCAAGACAACAGCAATTAGAAAGGAGAGAGAGCGGTTATGTTTCCATGGCAGCGAAGGTCAGGGAGAAGGCTTTGAGTTGTACCTGGCTCTAAGGAATGAGATGGATACAGGAACAGATTTGTTTTCGGTGGCAGAGCGGTTTGTTTGCTGTCCTATGACCAGAGAACTTTGACCCCACAGGGTCCTGAGTGGCTCCGCAGATCGAAGAGGAAAACTTTGAATGTGAAGAACTAAGCGTCGTGTATTTTGTTCATAAGTGATGTTTGCAGAGCTAAAGATCACCTTCAGTGTGTGATAGACTAACACACAAAATGTGAAGTAGAAGCAAAAACAATTCTGAAAATAAATCTGAAAAGTGTGGCTTTCAATTTCTACCTGCCCCCCTCTCATAAAGCCATCCTAATCATTTGCAATACGTCTCTACATTACTGCCACCAATGTTATGCGAGTTCATAATGAAAAAGAACTCGCTATTTAGAAGGAAATGGAAAATACATGTTGCAGTCAAGATATACTGTATGTGCATTTTATTTGGCCAAATTACTCAGAATTTCAGGATCATACAGGAATGGTCAGGTTCTGCTGAAAAGATCTGGAACAAAAATGATTTCTTACATTCCTCATTTAGACACAGATATTTAACTAGATGTGTCTATTTAAAATTAAAGTAGAGATGGCTGACATACAAATTTGTTTAAGTCCCGGAGGTCAGTTTGCACAAAAACGTGGGGTTTTTCTGTCTGAGTCTTCATTTGTTAGATAAAAAACTCTGCAAAACTGGCATCAGAAATACCAGTAGATGAGTCTGAATCATGCAGATTAGTACTAGTAGACATGCTGGTCTGTCATACTGTTTGCAGTAATAAGTGCGTAAAATCTGACGTTATCAAATGAAATGTCATTATCAATTAAGCGTGAATGTGAGCCGTGTGTGTGTCGCTCATTATTCTGAGTGAATGCTGCTCTTGAACATATTCATTGACTGCCACACCAAAAAAATAAAATGGATGGGGAACATCTGTGAACATCAGGAAATGTTCCTGAAACCATCTTACTGGGTCCTTCATGTCCTGCAGGTTTTCCTCCAGGATTCTCTTCTAATCACTTAACCAACTTCTCTTCTCGACCCATGGCATATTTGGCTTTCTGCACATTCTGATTTAATTTAACCTTTCTTCCACATTTGCTGTCTCCTCTGTGTCACCTGGACATAACTGAGTTACCCTGATTTCCTTCCTGCTTTTCTGATTAATGTCCAGCCAGACAGTCTAAGTGGACGTCTGTGTCTTCATAGGTCTGCAGTGTTCAATCCTCTTTTTTCATGTTCAGATGACAGATTTAAGTGAATTGTGGAAGATGTTCAGATTGTAAGATTATTAGGATCCAACCGTAATTTAAACTGATTCAGATTTCCCTCCTTGGCCTGCCTGCTATTCATGATGCTGGTTGTTCGCTGATGTTCTCTATCAAACCTCTGAAGCCAGATTTATTTATTATTAGGTGTTTAACAAGGCGGGAAAATGTATTATTTTCAAGTTTTTATTTGTAAAATTAATCAAAACCACATAATTTTCCTTCTGTTTCTCAGTTTAGCTCTACATTGCATTGATCTGATTAACTTTCATACCTAATGTGGCCGAATGCCATATCAGCTATAGGTACTTGTGCCTTCAGTTGTTTCACTAATTACCCAGTCGGTCTGGTTAGAGCATGATGCAAATGAGCCTGCATACAGATTTTAAGACAATGCAGTTTTATTTTGGTCTTGAGGCGGAGTCACATTTTAACAGGTGGAAAATTAATACGAAGCCTTTAACAGGCTCTCAGGGTTCTTCTCTCTTCTCTTGGAACATTAATTGGTTCAGTCAGCCGACAGGTCCTGCAGAAAACAGACGGTGGTGATTTTGGTGGAACTCCTGCATATTTGTGAGCCGTTCACAGAGGCTGAGGACGGCGTGCCTGGTGTCCTCCTCCGTGTGCTCCCACCGTAAAAGCTGCCCATAATTAGTTGATTATCACAGCTTGCCGTCAGACGTCAGCTTACATAAACACACTTTAATGATATACATGGCCTCTTCATCTGCAAGGCTGCGTTTACTCCACTGAGCAGCTCGGTCTCTGTCTGTGGGACACACAAACATGAACCTGCCATGTCCGCCGTAACCAGAGGCAGCGGAACACTTAATCCCCTCCTGCACCTGCTTCCCCCTGTAGCGCAGACCTCACTGCACCTATCCGCCCTCGTGTGTTTGCTATACATATCGGTGCAGCTCGAGGGTCTTTGTGGCTATTTGCATATTTGCAGATTCTGTTTGTGTCTGTGTGTCATTAATCATACATTTGAGCTCAACAGGTGGCGGTTTGTGTGTTGAACAGATGGAGGTAGTAAAGCACAGGAGTGTTATGATCCTATATGCTGTAGAACAGACTGCAGGGATCAGGGTAAGGTTCACATTCACTGACACCTGAAATGTGATTTTGGCTCAGCTTTTACAAGATAAGCTAAATGCAGGATGGAAAGAAAAAAAAATGTACAGCTGGAAAATTCTTTGGAGGTTTTTTTTCAAGAAAAACAAGCTAAGCATTTTTGGCGCTAAAATGAATAATAAAATGGGCTTTAATGGTTGTAGAACAAGTAAAATCAAACATTAAAAAGTAAAATAATATCAGAATAAAAAAAAGTAACATTGGAGCATCAAAATGACTGAAGATGCGAACATAAAAAAAGAAAAACCTATCTGGATCGCACCTCAACACACTCTCCACGTCTCCATTTACACTTATTCTATCAGCTGCCTCTTTGTTCCGCAGAGGAGGGAAGAAATAACAGGAGGTGAGAGGGAAAAGGCAGAAGTGCTGTGTGCTGAGAAGGGAGGAGGGTCAGAAGGGATAAGGGCTGGGGGTATTTTTTCAAGTCTGGAAAAGGAAAGGAGCATGGAAAAAATATTTGCATGACTTGGGCTGGATTCTTGTCCCATTATGGAAAAAGTTCTATTAATCCGCCTTTTCGTCCGTTCATCGGCCTGTTGTTTTTTGGTTTTATATTTCAATTCTGTAGAACCAGGAACAAAATATCTAAAACACGTGTAGAGCTCTGAAAAAAAATAAAAAATGAGTCCAGAATTTTGACATAAATTTGTTCAAAATGTTCAGGAACCCTGAGAGGAGCAGAAGGATGGACGTTTCTCTGCCAGGAGTTGAACACAACCCCTGGAGTTTTAACCTTACACACGGCTTTACTTCATGCTGAGACGTGTCTCATGTGGAAGTTGACCACATACTCGGCATTGGTTCGTTGAACGGAGATGGCGAAGGGTTCAAAGGGGTGAAAAGTGAAAGCAACCAAGCGGCGCACGGCGTGATTAACGGGCCGACCCAGCAGGCCCGCCTGGATCTTAAACTTCAGCAGACCGGAATCTCTGGCGTAAAACCTGGAGGAGAAGCAGAAGATCTCCGTTAAACGTGGATCTGGGCAGGTTTCCATCTAGCGTGACTGAAAACAGCTTGTTCACAGCTCATTCTGCTGAATTGTATAGTTTTAAAATCAAACAGTGACTAGTAAAGCAAACACAAAATGGCAGCAGGAAGAGAAAAATTGTTGATTTTACTGAAATGAATGTGATTAGTTTTCAGTTTCTGTCTTTATCACATAGAACAAAGGTGAAGCTTTACAAGTTCTGCTCAGGAAACCAGAGCAAATATCCATGATGATCTCCAAGCGCGTACAAGAACAGTTGTGTGTATGGTCAGGGTCTGGAAGAGCGCTGGTAAGAAGGTAGAGTGGAGATGATCTTTTTCTACATTTTTTAAGAACATAAATCCATACGGTGACCTGTGAGGTCAGAGATTCCTAAACTGAGAAATTTTAGATATTTTAGCAACATTAGTTTGTTTCTCCAAAATCAACACAACTGCAGTATACTGATCGTCTTGAGCTCGAACAACGATGCCCGCCATGCAGGGGAGGGGTGTGATCAGTGTGTACACACTGCTGTAGCATTCCTCTTGGCTCTGATTGCTTGTTTCTGAGCTGAGTATTTTTATGAATGGCAGTAAAACCACTGGGAGGAACTACAGTTTTACTGATCATCTGTCTCATTTTCTTCTATCAAGACCTTTTTGAACAATGTATAAAATATAGGTTTCTACAAAAGTTACCTGCTGAATCTTTAGGTACAGAGAAGGATCAGTGATGCTTTGGGATTTTTCCTCCCTTAAACATCAAAGGATGTCTTCTGGGACTTTCTAATACATTGCATCGATAATCTTTTAAATTATCAGTGCTATAATATATTTTATAATTCTGATTTTTTTTTAAAAAGAAGAAGAAATTCATAAAAAAGTGTGCAAAAATCAACTTTCTTCCCACGTTTCCTAAATCTAAACCTGGAGTCTTATAGAAGCATGAGGGATGCGCACTGTTCCAGTAGTTTTATTAACCACAAAGGTTCCTTTACATGCGGTACTGATGATTTCATAAAGTAATTATTCCTTTGGATTTATTCAAATTTTAAGCCTGGCTTTTTTGAAAATGTAATTTTTTGGTAATGAAATAAACCATGAATTTATCTTTGCTTGTTGAAACTAAACCTCCTCTGAAATAAAGATCCTTATTTTTTCTGCATTTTTAAAAACCATAGATACATCAGTTACAGACATTTGACCAAATTCTCCATTTTATGTAAAGAGCTGTTAAAGTGTCTCGGGTTTCATCAGTGCTGCGGCGTTAATGACGCCGCTCTGCCTGATTGGAGAGCGTACCTGATGGGGTGGTCTCCGCAGGTCTTTGGCCTCTCCATCACTGACACCCACTTGTCGTCGTAGGAGAAGAGCGACAGGTCGAGGTAAGGGCTGCTGCTGTATGACTGGGCGCTGATGGGGAGCTGACCGAGCAGGCGCCGCACCGCTTCGGTGTGGCCGCCGTATTTGGCGTTCACGATAGTGTCTTTAAACCTGGGGAGGTCAGACAGGGAAGCATATCAGCACATTGTTTGTTTCTCTACTTTCTTTTGTTTTTGTGAGGAGCCAAATTTCTGATACTGATTGATTTGAATAAACTTAATAACATCAGTGCCTCGTCATAATACTTTGATTTTAACTTGGCTCATCTCTCTAGCCATTGATCCATAAAAAGATGATTCTTATTCTTTCAGCTCATCTCCAGCAGTCAGCAGGGACTCCATAATCTCCACTTCGTCGTTCATTCTTTTTATCTCAACCTCTATACTTTGGACTTTCAGTCCTCCAGTCTGAGTTCTGCTTCTGGACTGATATTTGCCCAAATCAGGCTTTGCTGCTGCTCTAAATCAGTCTTGCTTCCAGTATCTTCTTCATTCCAGTTCAATGCCCTGTTCCTCTAGCTCCTTAGCCCAGGTTTCATCTCTCTGCTTCACCTTAAATAGAGGATTTTGTCACCAGCACAAGTGAAATTTAATCACAGCTCCCTGTAGCCACATCTTAATGTCCAGTTTATAGCCTATAACACCTTCCTCCCTCTGCTTTTACTCCTCCAGGCTGATCTGTAGCATCTTTATCCCCTCATGATGCCTACCTGTGTGACATCATGTCCGTTCTTATCTCTCAATTAAAACCAGAGCCTTTCGTCACACAAAGTTTCTGCTCCGAGATTGGATACCTTCTTTGGACCTGGCGTGCGTAGTTGTTGGACGAAGCAGAACAGGGAAATTGGACAGCCTGGCTGTGCAGGGTGGCGTTCCTGAAAAGGTCACAGAAGTTCTCGAAGAGCTCAAGCAGCGGGTCAGAGGTGTTCTCAAAGACAGCCAGAACCTCGGTGGACACCATGTTGTACACAACGAAAAACGACGGCTGGCAGAGAGAGACAGAGACAATTATTTGTGGGATTTAAATTGTATATGTGGACAATAAAATACATAAATGTGCACAAAAAACTAATCCATCTACCCATCTAAACCAAAAAAAACAATGGTTAAAGGTGAGAAAAATAGAGGTTTGGAAAATGTGTTGCCCTTTGTTTATAAGAATTAATTAGGACATCAATGTGTGACTAAAACAACGTTAAATCTCTACATGCAACAAACTTATTTGCTCAGACCTCAGCAACATCAATGAAATAAACCAAGGATTAATTAAGTCCCTTTATTTCTGTGACAACCGAATCACAAGTCAGAGCAGAATCTGTTTGACAATCGTGTCCTTGGAAACCTGGAAAGGGAATTCTTGCCATCCAAGGAAACCAGGGCAGCACAACAAAGAGGTTAGGAGGAGGAATTTACACCGAGAGAGGCCAGAGATCCGTTCACGTGTGTGTGTTTGGTTCATACCTGCGACGGGTCGGTGACTCTCAGCGTGACCACGTCTTCACTCGTGTATTTAATGAAGAGGTGATGCTCGTCCAGCAGCTGCATCTTCCACATCCTCAGACGTCTGAGTTGATCGAAAAACTGGAAAAACCTAACCGGAAAATTTTGTTTAAAACTTAACGGTCTTCAGCCACATCAGGTGAAACCAGGATGAGTAATGGGATCTTTGAGCTTGTTCAGATGACATCACCAAACAGGCACTAAATATTTTAGAATGGGAAGCGTAATTATCACTATTATCAATCTCTTGCTAATAACGAATAGATTTAATAAGGACAATATTGTTAACAGCAACATGACCCGTTAGCATCAGCAGCTTTTTAATTCTAACAAGCAAGGAGGTTCAGTCCTGGTGGACTTGTGGAGTTTACCTCCTCTTGGCCGTGGCGCTGCCGTCCTGCTCGGCTCTCCTCCACAGGTAGACCAGCAACCTGTGCTTGAGGGAGTTAATGGTTTTGTCGGTGTAGAGGCGAGGGACCCCGGTCTGACTCTCTGCCTGAGCTTCCGTATAAACGGCCGAGAGCGTCAGGAGGTCGTCCTCGTAGCAGAAGCGGCCGATCGTTCTCACGTCCAGAAAGGTCCCTTCAGGTGTGACCTAAGGTTGCAGCGGTAGAAGAGCAACAAAAGGAAGCAGGTCAAGGAACTAAAACGACTTCAAACTTTATCTAAAGAATAGAACATAAAAAAACAGAGATAGAAAACTCAATGGAAAGTGTCTCAGTGAATCCCTGTGGTCTGTTTGAGCCACTTATGTTTAAGTCCGGTTATATTCAGAATTCAAATTTCTGAAAGTACTTTAAATTTGAAACTATTACCGGTACATACTGTTCAATAAATGATAAGTGTTTTTAATTAAGAGTAATTTAATTTGACTGTGCTTTACCGCTTTACCACTACTGCCACCTACCGGTGTGTGATGTCACGGTGCGGTATCGGCTGTTGAGCCTTCTTCCAAATGTTGGCTACTAGGGATGGGCGATATGGGCTAAAAAATTTATCACGATAATTTCTAGGTTTTACCACGATAACGATAAGTGACGATAAAAAACAAAACAAAAACACAATATCGGCCTAATGTATGAAACCAATCAAACAAGCCTGAAATATGAGAACTAATTTCACATTTATTTAAATGCTACACAGCAAATATAACTTGGCTTATAAAAGTTGCAAAGTAGTGCAACTGTAAATACAACCTGATAAATTGAGAAACAGAACTTAAAAGTATTTTACTGAAAACTAAAACTAATCAGTAATCACCTCCTAATATAAATAGATGTGTAAATTACCAGTTGCTGGAACATGCCATATATTGGATAAATAAATACCAGTGCAAGTTCTAACATACTTTAGACTCACTTCACTAAAAATAAAATTCAAATGTTATATCAACCTGTAACAACATTTTTTGCTGTTGGGCTACAAAAATGTGCAAATGGCATGATAAATAAAGGGAAAAAAAAAACGAAAAATCTAAATACTAAAATAGAAATAAATAATTTCAATAAATTCCAACAAACATGTAAAACCTGAAATACTTCTTTGTGCAAGAATGTACAAATAAGACTAGCAGGATCGTCAGCATGCTAAACAATGAAATAAAAATAAATAATATCAAAAAATTTAAAAAGAATATAAAAACTGAAATACCTCTCTGTGCAACCCTCCTTCTCCACAGATTGAAGCGGCAAAATATCTTTAGCCAGGCAAAACACAACGGCCTCTGTTAACTCTTTCCATCGCTTGCTTTGGCTGTCATATGGTGTGGAATAAGCAAACGCGTCGGCAAGTTTTATTTGAGTGGCAGTCGGTTTCTTAACAGAGGTTTTCGAAGTCGAGGCTTCTGCTGCATCGCAGCACATCTTCTGACTAGCATCATATTCCGGTTTGTGTTTTAGGTGGTGAAATAAATTGGTAGTGTTGCTGTCCTTTCTCGTCACAGGTTGTCTGCCAACTTTGCATATTACGACTTTCTCCATATCAGACTTTTTAAATCCAAACCAGTTCCAGATAATGGAGCTGGAGCCTCTTTTAGGAACCAGGTCTTGGGGCACGTCTCCTCCACCTTCCGCCATGCTTGTTGTTTGCACATGGCTCGCACGTGAGTTGGGCTGCAGGTGTGTCACGCGCAGTATACGTCACAGGCGGGAGTTTATCATTTTTATCGCGAGATGACAAATTGTTACCATGAGGAATTTCTTTGACGATATATCGCACACGATAACATATCGCCCATCCCTATTGGCTACATATTACATGTTTTTTTTCTCTGGCCAGAAGTTCGATGGCAAATCCAAAATTTGCCAGTCCAACTAACAGGACTGCAGTAACCTGTCCGTGGAGGATCATGAATCGAAGAAGTGAAAACATTTTTTTTTTCCCTTTTACCCAATATATTACAACATCCAACTGCCATGCATGTTGGCATTGTCAGTTTAATTATAGCTCTCGCAAATTTCAATGGGGAAGTCCTCTCGAAATCTTAAAAAATTGTTGTTGATTGCAGACGTGTCTAGTAGTTCCCATTGATTTTGCTTGTAAAGCGGGAAGAATGGCGCTAGGCTTACTGCACCGTGACGTCACGAACGGAAGATGTTAGGAGTGAGGCGTTAGTATATTTGGGCATAAATGGGCATTTTCGGACTTAATGAAAAGAAAATTGTTTTTATTTTTTTACTGATTAACGCTGAATTATTACGCATTAAATCACCGCAAACATAGTTTTAGGTATAAATAATGATCCATTGATTATTCCTTGCTGACCAGACTTTTCCTTTAAAGCTCCATTTGGCTTTGAAGACATCCATCACTGTGAAGCTTTATTAACATTCCAGGCCAAATGTCATCCAAGACGTCTTGACTTTGACTAGGCCACTTCAACACGCTGATTCTTTCGTTTTCAGAAGTTGGTAGATTTACTGCTGTGCTACAGAGCTCAGTGGGAGGTTTAATATTTTGGATATTTTCTTAGAAGCAAACTCTGCTTTAAGCTTCTTCACAACTTCCACCCCAACAGATCTGCTCTGGTTCTCAGGTCTGATTTCAAAACCCCGAATACCCAAACATTGTACTTTAGAAAAGGTAGCACTACTTCATCATATTATTACCCAAGTAAAAATAAAAAGTAACTTTTCAACAATTACTCACATAAGAGTAAAAAGACATTTGATAAAAAGGTGAGTCAAGTACTGTGTAACTGATCTACTTAGTACCCATATTTATATAAAAGATTTAGTATTTTCTGAGTTATAAAATTTACAAAATCAATTGTTACAGTATGTAGAATAGGTTAAATTACAGAACACTGTTTACTGTATTATTTCACTTCATCTCCAAATGAGACGACAGACTCAGCAGATGGAAAATAACATTTAACCAATAAGCTTTAAGAACAAAAAAGAAGAAAATGTTTCTCTCAGTGGTGCTTGTTTTTTTTAAAACAAGCTTGTTTTTATTACAAGATATAGTGGAGGAATTTCCCTAATTTTTTTAAAGACCCGCCCTCTCCACTTAAAGAATGCACATGCACAACCCTGTAATCGCTCCCGAGAGAGAACGCCTATTACACGCGTGTGCTCTGTTTAAAAGTTGCTGTTTGCATCGCTCACATAATCTTACTTTCTAATATTTGCTATTTTTCCACTGCGGTGAAAAATGCAAACATTAATGACTGGCTGAAACACTAGCTCACAGCACATATACACCTGAAAGAGAGCATGTGCAGAAAAAGACGAGGGACGAGCACTTAGGACGGCCTTACGTAAACATATCACCAGAAAGATTGACAATCAGGAGGACCACTTACAGGTGCTGGTCATAAAATTAGAATATCATGAAAAAGTAGATTGATTTCAGTAATTCCATTTAAAAAGTGAAACTTGTATATTATATTCATACATTACATACAAACTCATATATTTCAGATGTTTATTTTGTTTAATTTTGATGATTACAAATGACAACAAATGAAAATCTCAAATTCATCATATCAGAAAATTAGAATATTACTGAAGACCAATAAAAACAAAGGATTTATAGAAATGTTGGCCAACTGAAAAGTATGAACATGAAAAGTATGAGCATGTACAGCACTCAGTATTTAGTTGGGCCTCCTTTGGCCTGTATTACTGCAGCAATGCGGCGTGGCATGGAGTCGATCAGTCTGTGGCACTGCTCAGGTGTTATGATAGCCCAGGTTGCTCTAATAGTGGCTTTTAGCTCTTCTGAATTGTTGGGTCTGGTGTATTGCATCTTCTTCTTCACAATACCCCATAGATTTTCTATGGGGTTAAGGTCAGGAGAGTTTGCTGGCCAATTAAGAACAGGGATACCATGGTCCTTCAACCAGGTACTGGTAGCTTTGGCACTGTGTGCAGGTGCCAAGTCCTGTTGGAAAATGAAATCTGCATCCCCAAAAAGTTGGTCAGCTGCAGGAAGCATGAAGTGCTCTAAAACTTCCTGGTATGTGGCTGCGTTGACCCTGGACCTCAGAAAACACAATGGACCAACACCAGCAGATGACATGGCACCCCAAACCATCACTGACTGTGGAAACTTTACACTGGACTTCAAGCAACGTGGATGAAGTGCCTCTCTTCTTTTCCTCCAGACTCTGGGACCTTGATTTCCAAAGGAAATGCAAAATTTACTTTCATCAGAGAACATGACTTTGGACCACTCACCAGCAGTCCAGTCCTGTTTCTCTTTAGCCCAGGCAAGACGCTTCTGACGCTGTCTGTGGTTCAAGAGTGGCTTGACACAAGGAATGCGACAGCAGAAACCCATGTCTTTCATACGTCTGTGTGTGGTGGTTCTTGAAGCACTCACTCCAGCTGCAGTCCACTCTTTGTGAATCTCCCCCACATTTTTGAATGGGTTTTGTTTCACAATCCTCTCCAGGGTGCGGTTATCTCTCTTGCTTGTACACTTTTTTCGACCACATCTTTTCCTTCCCTTCGCCTCTCTATTAATGTGCTTGGACACTGAGCTCTGTGAACAGCCAGCCTCTTTAGCGATGACCTTTTGTGTCTTGCCCTCCTTGTGCAAGGTGTCGATGGTCGTCTTTTGGACAACTGTCAAGTCAGCAGTCTTCCCCATGATTGTGTAGCCTATAGAACTAGACTGAAAGACCATTTAAAGGCTTTTGCAGGTGGTTTGAGTTAATTAGCTGATTAGAGTGTGGCACCAGGGGCCATCAATTTTGAACCTTTTCACAATATTCTAATTTTCTGATATGATGAATATGAGATTTTCATTTGTTGTCATTTGTAATCATCAAAATTAAACAAAATAAACATCTGAAATATATGAGTTTGTATGTAATGTATGAATATAATATACAAGTTTCACGTTTTAAATGGAATTACTGAAATCAATCTACTTTTTCATGATATTCTAATTTTATGACCAGCACCTGTATTTTGATGATACACCGCAAAAAATAACATCCTCCCCTATACCTTTACGTACAGTTACTCACAATGGATGGAAACACCAGAAATTTCACTCAAGTCAGAGTAAAAAAGACAATGAGAGAAAAATAGTCCTAAAAGTACACTTTTTCAAAATGTTACTCAAGTAAATGTAACTAAGTAAACGTTGTAACTAGTTACTACCCAACTCTGCCTGAGATTAGAGCACTCACAGGGTGGAACGTTAGTTTTTTCATTGGCTAACTTCAGAGGACAAATTAAATTCCTGCCACACTTTTCAGATTTTTGTTGGTTGTAATACACATTCTTGAACAAAAAAACATTAAAGGTGCAGGATGTAGTATGCTAAAAAAAAACTAAACAGTCAAAGTAGTGTAAAGTGTTATGTGAGGCAAAAACTTGTCCTAAATGAATCTGAAATATACGGTAAGCATTTTTGATATTCCTTAAAATAAGTCTTTTTGTTAAGTTTCAGTAGGTAACAGAACATTTTGCAAACAGAATAAGATGATTTACATTTGGAATAAGAAAAAAACAGCTCCATTAATCTATTTCATTATTTTAAATGGAAAAACATTCTTTCCTTTAGCAGATCATCTTATTTACCTGCTCTAATAAAGGACAAATGTGCTTACTTTTAAGACAAATTTGCTCACAATTAGGTGATTTTTTCACTGTGGATCAAAAGCAAACTATACAAGCTAAATATGAAGCACAGTTGCCTAAAAGATCTAAAATATGTTGTAGAAATAACTCTGGGAGGTCAAACCTGAAACACGTGGATGGTCTGCTGCTGGACTGATAACACAGCCAGGATGTTCCGGTAGAGGTAGAGTCCCTGGTTGTGAGACAGGATGATCTTGTCACACTTAAAGGACCTGGTGTCACAAAGCCTGCCGGTGTGGAGGTCGATGATGTGGAGAGAGTAGTCTTCCAGAGGAGACCTAGGGTTGGGGGTCACCGATTCGTTGTTGCGATAAACCTGGTGGAAGGAAGGGATAAATGGATAATCCGCACTGAGCTGTTTTTTTTTTACTTCGACTGGAGGTCCCTACCTCAAAGAAGTACGGCGGAGGATCATCGGGAACGTAAACGGCTGAGCCGACAATGACATATCTACAGTCGTCTGTGAAGAGGCTGCACTCCCGGTTGAGGTGTTCTCCGTTTGAGGCCACATTAGTGACGTGAAGCAAAGAGAAGAAGCGCTCAAACAGGCGGCCCCGGATGTTGAGGGAGCGCTGGTCATTGGCTGTTGAAAGAGTCTCTCCTTCTTGGCCTCTCAGCAGGTCCTGAGCTGCCTGACAGCCTTGGTATTCATATATCTGACAGAAAATTTAGACAGCAGAAAAGTTTCACTCCCAATGCATGGAATCAGCGTCAGCATGATTCAGGTGCAGGGCATCTCCTGTTACCTCTAGGGACGTCTGGTCGGAGGAGAAGGCGATGAAGTAGCGCCCATCCGGTGAGAACTTCCTGAGGAAGCAAGGCGGCTTCTCTACGTTCACCACAGTGAAGTTAGGGAACAGGTTCTGGTGAAAGCAGCGCACTCGGTACCAGTGAGATCCGGGTCGCCCCGAGCAAATTCTTCGCCGCTCCAGGCGATGGACCACGTTCTGATTCTGGATCCGTCTGGGCTTCAAAGTTGGAGTGTCCTCGTCCATCGCAGTGATCAGGGGAGCGTCCTAAACATGCTTCAGTCGCTTTGCTACATGTGGGAAGCATAAAACCAATGATTTCTCATCGTCTCAGCTGCTGTGGACAGATGAGAAGGAAGGAAAGCAAAGAAAAGAGATGAATAGGAAAGAAAGACATTTAAAACCTCAGATATATATATATATATGTATATATATGTAAACTTGCATAAAAAGACACAAGCCTTTTTTTATTTTCATCTCCAATCAAACCAGATGGCCATTTTAACTTTTTATGTTATGATTACTAAAATAATTTCAGATGAATTCTTTTGGTCAGAATCAAAAGTTTACATACACTAAGAACAATAAGTCTTTAAACCTTTTGGAAAAATCCTGATGGGGATTTAAAATCCAAAGGTTTAAGATTAACTGGAAACACACCTGAAACCCACTGAACATTTGATATAGGCTGATGATTTGGCGCGTCGATATTTTTCACAGACATTTTCATTTTTTTTTTCTTATATTAGTATGGGTTGATACAGGGATGCGTGGCCTGATTCATTAGTGCGTTATGTGTTATACCTGGTTCAGATGTCTTAAAATACAGGACGGTTTAACTTCGATAAAACTTACCGTTAGTGAATTAGTTTCCCGAACCTCTTTACCCGACTCCGTCTAAACGGAGGTATTCAGCTTCATTTCTCTTAGAAAACCCAAAGTAAGTGAAAATGTGAGAAGAATAAAATCCTATTTGAACAGATTTTGAGTAAATGTAGACCTCCTGCTATGTTTGTTGTTGAGGAAGCAGACAGGAAACGCAGAAGAAGTGGGCAGCGGACACAGCGCCACCGCCAGGGCTTCAGGCGGAAAGTGACATTACAGCCTCTTGTTGATATTGAGTTCAATTCATTAACTTCGAAGGAACAAATAATATAAGGCCGGTGTGCAATGCAATGCAATTGATTATCGAGCATAATAGCACTACCAAGGCTAGACTTTTATAATCTTTTTAAACAGCACATAGCTCATTGTTCTCCTGCATTTTACACCATATGTATTTTCCACTGCACTGAACTATTTCACATAAAGGCACTTTTGCAGCATTATTTTAAAGTGGTTTCTTTCTCTCCTATATTGTTTAATTCTGGTCACTGCTGCACTTTATATCGGTAATGTTTATCTTACTCCAACGGCAATATCAATACGCTGTTGTAAACTGTATGCAATGAAATATCATTTTGCATACACTCTGTGCAAAGAAAATTACAATAAAGTTTGTCTAAGTATAATAATAATAGTATTAATATTCATAGATGGTATTAATTATCATCAATCCACATAAAAAAACTAAATAAGAATGTTAATCTTACAACAAGATGAACAAATTTATTGCTGACTTGACTTAACAGGCCACCCCTTCTCTTCCAGATCTTTAAACCTCAGATATTTAATCTGGACATCTTGACTGTTGAGCTAAATTTCATTCCCAGGGATTCACACCTTCAAGTTCAACTTAGAAGCATCTGCAAGCTGCTGATACAACTCTTCCAAAACTCACGGGCCACACAGTAAGTTGTTGTTAGGTTACTATTGATGAAATTGAATGCCTGTACAATCAAGTCTGGAAGTAAAGCTTCAACAACACCTACCTAAAGTTTGCAGGAGAGAACAGAGAAAAAAGAGAACTTCTGTATTAATATCATTTGGACAAGTGAGACTATAAAATTACATGTTTGCCATTAACTAAAGGCAGAATCCAACAAGAAATACCAACATTGTCGGGGGAGCAGTGGCCTGGTTGTTAAATCAAGGAACTAGTGTTCCAAAAAGTCTGCAAGCTTCCTGGTTGAGTTCCTCAGACTGCCACTATGGGTCTCTGAGTGCTTGCCAGGTGGTACACACTGGCAGACCACTGCTACCAAAGAAATGGAGTGAATGCAGAGGACACATTTTAATAACATATATGCATTAATAAATAATGCATATATTTTTATCGTATCATTATTAATCCATCATGAAGGTCAAAGTGCAATGGCTGGGCGATGCCTTGCTAAAGCAGGATGTTGTCAGCTCACCATCATAGAAACCATTAATTTTGTCCCGTTTAAAAGTGGATTTTTCGGGGGTGAGATGTGGAACTATTTGTAAGAAAAAATAAAAAGCTGAAAGAATTCTATACCATGCAAAATAAAACTTAGAATCAGTCAAATCCACCAAATACATGCAGAGAATGAAAAAAAAAAAATCCTGGGTTCAGTTAAAGCTCACCTCTTCACTCATGAGATGTTACGAGGCGAATTTGAAAATCATAAACATCCATGAAGCCCTCAAACATTTAACAGCTAGAGTGAGGTGTGGAGAAAGCATTTGATGGTCGACAGCTTATCGCTGATGTGTTTCAGCTAAAGGGGGTATGACTTAATATAAGGAGAAAGGGTGTCTAAGATTTGCACCTGCTGGAAGACACATCTTTGTTTGGATTTTTTAACTGTTTAAATTCTGTTTTAGAAAGAAATAAAAACAATAAAAAAATATGCTATGAGGAATTAAAAGTGTTCTCTTAGCTGCAAATTACTTTATTTTCAAGGCAGCTGGCACATCTGGAGTGTACAGGTGCTGGTCATAAAATTAGAATATCATGAAAAAGTAGATTGATTTCAGTAATTCCATTTAAAAAGTGAAACTTGTATATTATATTCATACATTACATACAAACTCATATATTTCAGATGTTTATTTTGTTTAATTTTGATGATTACAAATGACAACAAATGAAAATCTCAAATTCATCATATCAGAAAATTAGAATATTGTGAAAAGGTTCAAAATTGATGGCCCCTGGTGCCACACTCTAATCAGCTAATTAACTCAAACCACCTGCAAAAGCCTTTAAATGGTCTTTCAGTCTAGTTCTATAGGCTACACAATCATGGGGAAGACTGCTGACTTGACAGTTGTCCAAAAGACGACCATCGACACCTTGCACAAGGAGGGCAAGACACAAAAGGTCATCGCTAAAGAGGCTGGCTGTTCACAGAGCTCAGTGTCCAAGCACATTAATAGAGAGGCGAAGGGAAGGAAAAGATGTGGTCGAAAAAAGTGTACAAGCAAGAGAGATAACCGCACCCTGGAGAGGATTGTGAAACAAAACCCATTCAAAAATGTGGGGGAGATTCACAAAGAGTGGACTGCAGCTGGAGTGAGTGCTTCAAGAACCACCACACACAGACGTATGAAAGACATGGGTTTCTGCTGTCGCATTCCTTGTGTCAAGCCACTCTTGAACCACAGACAGCGTCAGAAGCATCTTGCCTGGGCTAAAGAGAAACAGGACTGGACTGCTGGTGAGTGGTCCAAAGTCATGTTCTCTGATGAAAGTAAATTTTGCATTTCCTTTGGAAATCAAGGTCCCAGAGTCTGGAGGAAAAGAAGAGAGGCACTTCATCCACGTTGCTTGAAGTCCAGTGTAAAGTTTCCACAGTCAGTGATGGTTTGGGGTGCCATGTCATCTGCTGGTGTTGGTCCATTGTGTTTTCTGAGGTCCAGGGTCAACGCAGCCACATACCAGGAAGTTTTAGAGCACTTCATGCTTCCTGCAGCTGACCAACTTTTTGGAGATGCAGATTTCATTTTCCAACAGGACTTGGCACCTGCACACAGTGCCAAAGCTACCAGTACCTGGTTGAAGGACCATGGTATCCCTGTTCTTAATTGGCCAGCAAACTCTCCTGACCTTAACCCCATAGAAAATCTATGGGGTATTGTGAAGAAGAAGATGCAATACACCAGACCCAACAATTCAGAAGAGCTAAAAGCCACTATTAGAGCAACCTGGGCTATCATAACACCTGAGCAGTGCCACAGACTGATCGACTCCATGCCACGCCGCATTGCTGCAGTAATACAGGCCAAAGGAGGCCCAACTAAATACTGAGTGCTGTACATGCTCATACTTTTCATGTTCATACTTTTCAGTTGGCCAACATTTCTATAAATCCTTTGTTTTTATTGGTCTTCAGTAATATTCTAATTTTCTGATATGATGAATTTGAGATTTTCATTTGTTGTCATTTGTAATCATCAAAATTAAACAAAATAAACATCTGAAATATATGAGTTTGTATGTAATGTATGAATATAATATACAAGTTTCACTTTTTAAATGGAATTACTGAAATCAATCTACTTTTTCATGATATTCTAATTTTTCGACCAGCACCTGTATGTGTAAGTGTGTGGTGAGGGGTTGCTTAGCGGTGAGAAAGCAAGGTATACGCCTTCTGGAGACGCTGCAAGATCACTTCTTCCACCCTTCAGACTGTCAGTCTGGGTCCCTGAGTAAGACCTTTAATAACACAACTCTGCCTGGGCACTGCCAGGTGCTCCCTGTACCCTAAGAGTTAGATGCAGGGAACATTTTTTGTAATGTACAATTGCAGTGACAGATAGGTATTATTATTGATTATCAATTTCTAGAGGGCATAATAAAGAGGGAAAATTTGTTTTTAGAAAAGTGGTGAGGCAATGAGGCAATTTACTCTGAGGCATTGAAGAGCACAAGAGCAAAGCCCTTGATTTTACCAGTTTTTATCTGAAAAACAGACGCATTAAGGCAATCGAGACCCCAATGATTCTGTCCACCTCCTGCTCCATCTCACAGTCACTCGTTAATAGGACCCCATGATGCTAAAACGCTTCTGTTTGTAAAAAGCTTTTGCCAGACTTTGAGCATCTGATTCTCATCTTTACTTCACACTTATCTGTTTGCTTGGTTTTAATAAGCACAAGAGTCACATGACCTTGCAGCATGTCAATCCACCACTGAGAATTTTTGATATTTTAACTGAAAAGTACCTTCCAAAATAAATGTTACAGTAAATTTTAACATTTCCTATTTAACATTGATTAACTGAAACAGAAAAAAAAATACAATGAAAAGAAGAACTAATAAATCAACGGTCTACTGCAAGGATTAACCTAGTATGAGTGGATAATTGTAATGAGATCCAGTGTGAGGAAAAATCTCATTGTGGTCAAAAAATTTAGGGCAAATGTACACCTGCTGATCTCAATGAGGTGCCAATTTACTGATCAGTGGGTGGGTTAGCAGGTGAGGAGCAGGAGTGCCCCAGAAAACTTTCACTATGATTATAATTGCTTTGAGTAACATTTGCAGGAAAAGAAAGAAGGAAAAAAAAAATCAACAACACACCTTTGGCGACACTGTGGAGAGTGTATATGACAGCCTGGTTTGTTTAGCGAAATTTATTTAACTGATTTGTTTCTAACAACACGCAGCATATGTTAACCCGAGGAGACCTGCGTTTTGCTCCCCATAATGGCAGATAATTAAATTATGATTATCCTCCTTGTGTGAAGCATGTTCTCACAGATAGGGAACATCGCTGTAAAAAGATATATAAAAAAAAAAAAGAAGTACATCGTCTTGGACGGCCGCTAATGGTCCTAAGCGCAATTATCTCTGACCAAAGAGTCTCGATTAAATGTCGTAATTTTCCATAAAAGCACATGTATCGGGCATAAAAGGCTAGCTTGAAAAGAAAAATGAAGAAATGAGTGGAGAGAAGAATGTGAAATTATCCACTTTAAAATCTAATGGCATTTTCCTTTTCATCTACGGCTGATTAAACCTTCGCTTCAAGACGTGGATGTGCGTCTCCATGTAATGCTTGCATTCACACATGTACATAGAGGCTGCTTAAATATGTGCAGGTGTGTGTGTTCCACAGAGGAATCATTCAGGGTAAGGACTATGCACTATCCTCCGGTTGTTCTGCGGTTATTTTCCCTCCAATAAGCCTCTTGGCACGCCGGGCGCTCGTCTTGGCTTTTAGCATCAGCCCGCGAAGCAGAGAAGAGAGTTACATCTGAGTGTTTCTCGAACACTTCTTAGTCTTCCTTCAAAAAGACACAGTCCTTTTGCTGGGTCGCTTTATTTTTCTCCATGAGGGCTTTTCACAGCTCAAAATGCATGCTGTCCATTCTTCCTGCCCTTGTTCACACCTCCTTTGCAGGTGAAACACATTTTGCTCTTGACTGCAAGCTCTCAGGTCCAAACAACCTTCCCCAAAATGGAGACGCTGGAAAACTTTTAAGTTGCTCCCTTTCATCAGCCATAGGAAAGAAGTACAGGAAAGCCCTATTTAAAAGTTTAAAGGAGAAAGGCCAGAATGTTTTGGAAGAGTAAATAATGGCGTTGAACATTGAACAAGCTCTACAATTGCCATTATTATCATCATTATAGGCTCTTTTTTTCTGCTGTAAAAGAGCATTTGCATTAAATGATGCAGAATATAGAGTGAATCTCCTATATAGAAAAAAGTGCACTTAGAAAAGGTTATTCAAAGCTTGGGAAGTTAATCGAAACACATTGTTTTACCACTTCCCTCTTCCCCCATCTTTTCATCGCAGACAGTTGTGTTTGGCATTTAACAAAAGCTTTTAACTTTTCCATCCAGCGTAATTTCAGAGCACAATAGGACATTTTTAGACTGTAACTTTCCAATCCGTATGCACCTGAACTTTTCATGTCTTTTTGTGACAGTGGAAGATTTCTCCTTTTTACGGAGAAATTACTGTGATCGCAAATGCATTATGGTCCTCCTGGTTCGCCTGCAGCCTTTCAGGTGCCGGGCAGTAACGGAAGAGACAGGAGGGACGGGTATGGAGTCATAGACGGGAAGATGGAGCTTTTTGTGCTGCCGGCATTCATGGGCCAAAATTGGTGTGGGGGCCAATAGGTCTTAGACACCTCTGAAGCCTCTTTTTTTTTTTTTTTTTGATTTTATTCCAAATCTTTTCTTTAAATTATTTTTTGGCGCTTGACATGTGTACCATTTTGTTTTGGTGGATAATCACAATTTCCAAATGTCCAAAGTCCATTTTTTTTTTTACAAATATGTCAACAAAACCAAGTTTTTGCAGCACTAGAGGCTTGTTTTTCTGACAGTAGGCTGACAGTAAAGGGGTATGAGAGGTCAGTTTCAAACCTGGGTCGGCCACATCGAGGACTACCTCCTCCGTACATGGGTGGTGCACACTAACCACTGCGCCACCTGCATGCCCTAGAAAACAAAATTATTGACATATTGCAATGTGGATTTTTTGCTGACATGAAGGGACACAATTCTTTGCTTCAGAATGGCGGAGTTTTTGCTTTTAACTCTCTTCAGAATCCAGGGGTGGGTACAGTACCCAACTGTTTTTACTTTTTTTAAGTAAAAGTAAAAAGTATCCATAACAGAAATTAGACAAGGAACAATAAAAATTCAAAAGCCTACGTCCTGTTTGCCTGGTAGAACCAACTAGCAACAACCAGTTTTAGTCCGTGAGGCAGACACCCTGTCTACTTTTAAGGGTAGGTTTAAAATTTTTTTTTTTTTTGGTAAAGCTTATAT
Source organism: Cyprinodon tularosa (assembly GCF_016077235.1). Lineage (NCBI taxonomy): Eukaryota > Metazoa > Chordata > Actinopteri > Cyprinodontiformes > Cyprinodontidae > Cyprinodon > Cyprinodon tularosa. Next base: position 958,526 of record NW_024038997.1, on the reverse strand, counting down.
TTAGAGTGGTTCAGGTTATTCTGAACTATCTGTATAGTTATTCTGCTATAGGCTTAGACTGCTGGAGGACCCCTTTTTCATTATTCTTCTCACTCTATCTCTATTCTTCCATTCTGCAGAATTTGTTATGCTCTCATATTCAGTGATGGGACTAACGGCGTTGAAAGTAACGGCGTTACTAACGCCGTTACCTTGTTTTAGTAACGAGTAATCTAACTAATTACTTTGACTGTAACTATAACGCAGTTACCATTGCAGGCACCCCGTTACTGCGCGTTACTCAGGTCGCACAATGAACCTTTTTTCATGATAGGACTCGTGCGCAGCTGCGTGAAGCTGACACCCCACCCACGTCAAAAAACTCTGCAAATAGACTGAATGGTTAGTGCAACGTTAGTGCAGATTTGTGCAGAAAAAAATATTGTTTGTGCTACTTTTGTTTAAGAGATATTAAAGATTTATTTTAGGTCATCCAGAGGTGCGCGCCTTGTCCTGAGAGGGGAGGATGAGAATGGCTGATGAATAGTGAGATTCCGTCTGTCAGTTGAATAGGTGGGTGTTTCTGCTGGCGGGTGTTAACGTACAGCACACACAGAGAGATGGAGAGTGAGGATGACTCCAGCAGCAAAACAGCGTTTTCCACATGGAAATACCGGTGTTACGTAGAGCTGCGTTTCCCCATCACATAACGGTTTCCTCTGCATCTCCACACAGCGCAGGCGGCAAGAGTCACCGCGCAAGCGACAGGAAACGCGCATGCTCGCTAAATGCGCGCAACAGTCGCCCTGTGCTCGCGCCACAGGAGAACTATGGAGAGCGTGAACGATCAAATGAACCTGACAACAGCCAGAAATGATAGCCTATATGGAGAAAGGGAGAAATCTGGATGGATGGTTGGATGGATGGATGAATGGATGGATGGATGGATGGATGGATGGATGGATGGATGGATGGATGGATGGATGGATGGATGGATGGATGGATGGATGGATGGATGGATACTCTGCCTTCTCAACTTACTGTTTTTTTTATTTTAAACAATATTTGATGGCCTTTGTGGCAGGGATGGAGATCCATATTTTATGTCACACACAGAGTATACATCTAGATAGATAGATAGATAGATAGATAGATAGATAGATAGATAGATAGATAGATAGATAGATAGATAGATAGATAGATAGATAGATAGATAGATAGATGTTGCAGTATCTATAAAAACCCAAACACACAGGATTTCAGAATTAGACATCCCCAGTTATTAATTTCATATACTCACCGGATCTGAATGTCCTGTTATAAAACTTCACATGGCGTTCCCCCCTGATGTCATTTACGTTGAGTTGCAATAAATGCTAAACTCTCTGCAGGTTCTTGTCTTTGTCGTCCGCTCTATTCAGCTGGCTTTGGAAACACACGGCGAGAAGGTGGGGGCTGGGTGGTGAGGTTTACGGGGGCGAGAAACTCAAAAGTAACGCAATAGTTACTTTTACTAGTAACTAGTTACTTTTATTGTGGAGTAACTCAGTTAGTAACTCAGTTACTTTTTGGGAGAAGTAACTAGTAACTATAACTAATTACTTTTTCAAAGTAACGTGCCCAACACTGCTCATATTAGCTATATCTGTTCTGTTCCTGTTTGGCTGTGACACCATCCTGGAGAGCAATGTAAGCTGTGCTGCTGCCATCAACACAGTTGTTTACAGATGTTGGAGCTTGACCTTTTTTTCAGTGTAGTCCTGTTTCTGTGACTGGCTGGATATGCTCTCTTCATCCTCTGACATGGAAGCTGGCTGGGAGCTCGTCTGCCGGGCTGTGTGTTTCATTCACGGGCCCGCCTGTGGAGATGGTTGACAGTTGCCCTCTGTATCTATGCTTCTTTCTGTATGTCTACTTCTGTCTCCTTGAACCCCAGTTGGCCTCAGCAAATGGTCGCTCACACCGAGTCTGGTTCTAATGGAGGTTTCTTCCTGTTAAAAATGAGTTTTTTCTCTCTACTTTCATACCAAAGCGTGCTTGGTATGAAAACACTTGAAATTGCTTTAGAAAATAAAGTGGTCACAAAAAAAAAAAAAAAAACACTCTTATTAAACAAAGAAATAAATAAATAGATTGACTCTTACGTTAAGTTCCAAAACGTATTTGAAATAAATATGTGTTTTGAAATAGAATTAATAAGCAGATCCAGAAATGTTGAAATAAATGAATCTGGAAGGAAATATATACAAAATATATAAAAATCAGCTAAAAAATATTGCTTTAGTCTTTTGAATTTATGTCTATATTTTATTTATATAATGATAAATTAATTGACAATTTATATTTCGTGCTGCTCAAGGCAGCTGTGAGGTGGAGAAGCTCTTCTAGCTTGACTCAGATATTATTTTTTTTAAGTTAATTCATTAGTAGAAGGTTCTTTTGGCTCATCAACATTTTAACTCTATTCAGAAATAACTGAAAGAATATTGATTGATTTTGTATGAAAACCTTCAGAACTTAACGCAACTGCCATGTCCTAAAAGGATCTTAACTTCTTTCCTGTTTGTGAAAAAGGACATGATTCAATGGCTTGAATTTTACTGATCTGTGGCTTCATCACCCCATTCCACAATGCATGGCTGAGATACTCAGTTTTAGGAGAGGAAAAAAATATTTTGAGGGGCAGGGCCAAATATGTTGGCTGCAAAATAAAAAGTGATATAAAGCTGTATAATCAAAAGATAAGCTCAAACATGAAGATGTTGGGAGCTGGAGAAGTACCAACTTCCTCCAGCAGAGTCCGCCGTGGATCCTCCTGAGCTGAGCTTCCTGCACAGCTGCAGCCCATTCCATCATCAGAGGATCCACAGTACTTAAGCTGTCTTCAGACCTTGCCTCAACGCCGCAGTGTTGATCCAGTTGGTTAGCACCTAAGCCTAGTATCTCTGAGAACCTTTGTTGACTTTTGAATCCAGACTGGATTCTAACTTTTGTCTCTGTCTTCCAGGAAACCAGTTTTTCTCCTGTGAAGCTCTGGAAGAGCTTAACCTGCCGAGCCTGCCCTCTAAGACGCTGAAGCAGCTTACGGACTCTGCTGAACAAACCATCTCCGGAACCAACAGTTTCCCTCTCAAGGCTTTAACCAAGAACCCTCAAGGTACAAATCTGAAACTGTCAAGAATCAAACTCCTATGCGCAACGCTAACTGAACTGTCTCTCACGCAGACTCCGGTGAACCAGTTTCCCAGGCCCGAACCAGAACCAGTCATTCTCTTGTGCTTGTGACAATAAACTCTGTTAACCTTTTACTCCAGTTTCCGTCTCAGTGGTGTTCTGCATTATTGGGTCACACCAGTGAACCCATCATGACAGAAGGTTAAGACAACAACTTTGAAAGGCAAGTGCCAAAAACAATAAATGTTAACTTGAGAGATGAGTACCCTGAGAATATATAAATAAACAAATAACTCAAAATGCCCTTCAAATTTCCATGAACATCAACAACATTTTTGAAAGGCAACACAAAGAATGAATGCAAACGAGAGAGATACGTACCCTGAGAATATACAATAACCAAATCTTTTTTAAATGTCATGGGGGTGGAGTGTAAAATCAAAACCAGAATAAAACTTTGCAACCAAAAACAATCCCATAGTATCAAAATGTCATTGCAAAGAAACTTGTACTTTTCATTTTGATTAATGTTGTCATAAATGAAATGTAAAAACAAAATATAAATACAATATAAAAGACCTCAAGGAAAACAAGTTATTTCTAGTTTTAGGTTTGGGCCAAGTTTGAAAAGATTGTGGGAGACTGTCTAAAATACTAAAAGCTCACTAATATACATTTATTGTCACTCCAGAAAAACTATCAATGTGATGCGTGGGGTTATTCTTATTCTTCAAAATATGATTTAGAGTTTACCCAAAGTCTACACAGAACCTCATACTTTTGTTCCTTATTTTGCACCAGAACCACTGGGTTACACACTTACAAGGAGGGACACCTCAGAGGGACACCATTAGATCAGCATCATTCTTCAGGAATGCAAAAAGACATTCAGGAATTCTGTAACTGAGAGGCCTTTCAGAGGTTCCTTCTTTAAAGATTCTGTCATGTTCCACAAAATCTGTTCTGTCCGTATTTATTTTAGACACTTAATTTTGCATACATGTCTTACCTGATGACGTTTATCATCTGGCAGATGGCTATGTTCACAGAAGGCAAGTACTGCTTCACAACTTCTTCCTCCTTTGAAACACATCTGAATATCACATCTGTTGCTTTCTCAGGGTGCTGCATCTACTCTTTCAATAGGTTTACACTGAAAACATTGGTGGAGAGCAGTTGTCAAAAATAAAACCTAATAAATAGTTTAATCCAATTTCTTCTGAACTTCACTAGGTCTGCCAATTAGTCAGCAGTTTATTATTGTCAGCAGGAAGGAGGACAAAACATTTTAGCCCTGCACTAGAAGTCCTTTGCCAGGTTGCCATTCCAGAACAACTGTTTCTGCTGGATTCAGTCCTATTTGACTAGGCAAACTCAGTCATTTTCTACAGCTACTTACTCATCTGCACAACATGAATAAACAAAACATTGCCTCTCTTTCAAATGTTTTCTAAACAGGGGCTTATACCCATATATGAGCTCAGAAGAAGAAACTAAGATAATGTCTGAGATACTGAGGTACATCCCTAAAGGTGGAGGGAAGATATGGAAGTTACTGGTCATATACAGCAATATTCTCTTCTACCACCTCTGTGGCATGATCTTTGTGGTGATGACTGGCTTAATTGCTAATTGTATTCACCTGTCTAACTCTGGACGGTTTCTCATTTCTGCTCATCTTGTCCACCTGCTCTTGCCCCTATTTAAGCTGCTTGGTAAAAGTCATCAGGTCCCAGATTATTCTTTTGCCTTTTGGTGAGAGTTTTTCTAGTGTAACTTATTGTGTGCTCATTGTCTGATCCTGACCCATTTGCTTTTGGCCCTTTAAGCTTGCCTGTCCCTGTCTTGTCTGATCCTGACCCATTTTGCTTTGGCCCTTTAAGCTTGCCTTTCCCTATCTTATCTGTTTGCCTGACCTGTCTTCGGACATCTGCTGGGTTCTACTGTGAACTGAACCTGGATCTGTCTCTTGACTTCGCCCTGTGGATTATGACAAACAAGTGATTGTGGCTAACCATGCATCAGAAATCTCAGCCTTTGTTACACCTGATCAATTTCTACAATGTACAGTAATGGCATTTGGAATGAGAAACGCTTCTGCAACATTTCAGAGGTTATTGTTGACTGTATTATTTGATGTGGAAAACTGTAAGGTTTATCTTGATGATGTGTTGTTTTTTTCTTCCAACTGGGCTGAGCATGTCGCCACGTTAGCCACTGTGTTTAGGTGTCTAGACAGTGCATGCTTGACTCTCCACTTGGCTAAATGTGAGTTTGGTAAGGCCACAGTAATCTACCTTTGAAAGGAAGTTGGACAGGGCCAGGTTTGTCTCATCAGTGCCAAGGTAGATGCCATCCTTACCTTTCCGGTGCCCAAAATGTGCCGTGAACTACGAAGATTACTGTTTTTGGAAAAACTTATCTGAAGTGGCTACACCGCTGACTAACGTGCTGTCCAACACTACCATTTATTTGGAATTCTATGTGTCAACATGCATTTGAATGTGCTAAAGGTCTTCTGTCCAAAGCTCCTGTTCTTGCTGCCCCAAATTTTTCCAAGCCCTCGAGCTTGAAGTTGATGCCGGTGAAGCTGGTGCTGGAACTGTTCTCCTTCAAGATGATGGCCAAAGAGTAACGAATCCTGACCCTAGCAATGCTTCTGGCTCTGTAGCACTTTGATGTGTACGTTGGATCCACTTAAAAACCCGTGGAGGTCTTTACTGACCACAACCCTCTTGTGTCCCTTACATGTATGTTTAAAAGCAATCAAGGACTCATGAGGTGGGCTCTAATTTCTCAATATTATAATATTGAGATCAAGCACAAAAAAGGTGTTGTAGCAGACACCACTCTCTATTTAAATGACTTTTTGACTTCCTGATTCCCTGTCTAAATTTGTGTTGTTCCCTTATACCTCTTAGACTCAGCCAGGGGACATAACACTTGGCACTAACATTTACAAACCATAGGGAGAACAGAACAAAGGATAAAAAGATCTTATTGAGCCCTCTACACTCCCCTTGTTGATAAGCCAATGGTTCATTCCCGCTGAACAGGCATTATGCTCCCAAAGCCGTTCAACCTTAGCCATGCTTCTTATCCAAACAGGAAGAAGCCAACTCCCCTAACCAGATAACTCAAAGTATTCAGTTTTACTTTGCTCTATGTTTTCTAGTTTTAGTGGTTTAATTCTTATTTTGTTTTGTTCTCTGGTTATTTTTCAGTTTTCAGGTTTTTATTTGTTGCCCTCTCCTGCCCCCTTGTGTTCTTCTTTTTCCCTAGCTCCTTTCCAGACTGCTTTGTTCACACCTGCTCCCAATCTGCTCGTTAGTCCTCTCTTTGTTTTGTCTCCCTTAAATACAATCTTTATGCAGTTCCTCAGTGCTGGTTCCTCGTCTCCGTCTCTATGAGTCTTCCTCGTCGTGATTGTTTTCCCCCTGATGTCTCCATGGCTTCTGGTTTGTTTGACTTTTTTTTTTTCACTTTTGATTTTTGGATTTTTTAGATTCCTGCCTCGGTTGTCTGTTAACAGTTCATTGAATCATTACCAAACTCATCTCTGCCTCCCTGCCTCTGCATTTGGGTCCTCAAATATCAACCAACTCCTCGACATAAACATAATTAACAACACAGTTAAAAACCAGCTAATTATTTTGTGTTTATACATCATCATATCATTCTTTGGTTTAATTAATGAGTTATATTTCTGAAATAAGTCTGCTTAACTCCAAAGTACTAAGATTCTTCCTCAATAATAAAGCTACAATGTGTAATTTTAGGCAACAACTAATGGTCAGACTGCTGGCTGCAGCAACATGAAGTGCTCCACCTCACTGCTTCTCCCCCTCCAACATGTCATGGCTGTCATGGTACCAAATGGTTTCCTCAACATCCACATCACTTAATTCGTCAAGTGATGATGAGTTTTTTTTTTTACATGAGTAATTTCATAAATAGCTTTGTTTGGTATAAGGATTTTTTTATATGCTCATTATTTGTTCCACATGAGTGTCGCATTTTAGTTAGCTGCTTAGCATAGTAATATAAACAGACTAAGTAAATGAATTAATTGATTTCGGTAGCAACATTGTGTTTGTTGGAAGCATATATATTCCATTTGTACAGAGTTCAAGTCATGACCATGACATGGGTGTTATTAGACTAGGAACAGGGAGGGGTTGAGGGCAAGGAAGGGGGCAAAGAGGCTGTGATGAGCCTGCAGCCAGGGCCAGCAATGGAGGAGGTGCTAGAAGGGGCAAGATTTGAAGCTATCCAAAGGAGACAGAGAGAAGTAGGCAAGATATGTAACCTGACAATTATTTTGGTGTAGGTAAGTGATCTGTGTGATTATAAATAATCCTAATTCAGCACGTTTTACTTACAGCTCTGAGAGCTACATGTAGTAAAGTTACTGATAAGGGGTGTTGCGATGCAACTTTTTCATTTCTGATACAATACCAATATTGCACTTTTTAGTATTTACCTATGCCAATATGTATCCAATACGATATGAATTAATCATACATGCATTTTTAACCTATTTCATAGTGTGGAATGACCTAAAAGACTTAATCAAGTGATATTGCTGAAACAGAGAACAATACTTAATAACATTGAGTATGAGTACAGCTGACCCATTTCTTATTAATGTACATAACCTTAAAACAAAAGGGAATATAAGCAGTGTTTCTATGAGTTTTTAATATCTGAGATTTTAGAGGCAGGCCAATATATTCTGATATTCATTTTTTGGCTGATATCGGACTGATTTCCAATCTCGTATCAGATCAGAACACCCCTGTCACTGTTGTTTGTGGACTAACCTCTGAGAAAGTCAGTCCTCATTACCTGTGCAATGTCAGGGACGTTGCTCAGTTTAACCCTCAATACTTGTTGAAGACACATTTGAGTTTAATGGCAGTCTACAGTCACTAGTTTGTCAGCTCTAATTTAGTTATTCCATTAAAGATTTAATTTAGAATAGAATTAAAATAATAAACACAGTTATAAAGGAATTATCAATAAATACTCCATAGAATTAAATTCATAATCTATCCATCTTCCCTATGGGTCATGGTGCCTATCTCCAGCAATCTATGGGCAAAATGCACGGCACACCCTGGACAGATCAGCAGTCTATAGCACCACATAAATTAATTTCCTCAGTAAATAAAACTATATATATATTTAACAATATAGCTAGGTTACCTAGAAAAAAGGAAAATCTCTCCTGCTGACTGATAGAAAAACACATCTTTTATTTTAAAGCAAAGCATCATTAATTTCCACTTCTCTCCCAATTAATTGTCTGCCTTCTCTCCAGCTATCTGTTATTCAGTTAAGATGAAATAACTCTGCAGCCTCAGGTAGCCATATATATAAATATATATGATTTTCTTTGTCTGTGCAATTAGTTTTAATTGATGCTTCCTGCTAATATTCAACATTTTCGATTTCAATTATTTCCCGAGGAGGTATAATTTTAGACATGGGGAAAAGAAGGAAGTAGTATAGCAGCTGTTTTGTTTTTGAAGGGGACATCCTTCTATCCACACATATGTATATTTGTTGCTTTTTAGCTTGTTATATTCAAATCATCAAAGTAATTTTAGAATCAGATGTAAATAAGCCAAGTCGACATAAAAGTTTAATTTCCCTTATTTATGGATGAAAGAAATCTACACAATTCCATTGCATTTGAGTGGGATTTTAAATTAAACTATTTAGAGAGCCAAAGTTTTGATGCATTTTGATTCAGATGTCTTGCAGAGCTAAAGGGACAATAGTGGGCTGGGATTGTTGCTTTGTTTTGGATCATTGCCCAGCTGTCAAGGTGACAAACTGATGATCAGACAGTCCCTTTCTGCTGGAAGTCATAATTCATGGTTCAGTCAACTTAAAAAAGGCTATCTGGGTTCTAAGGAAAAAATGTAGATGCAGACCAACGCACGACAAGAGCTATGATTGAATGTTGGTATGATATTCTTGGTAATTTTTTGGAATCATCAAGATGTTTTCTATTTTGGACCTCAGCCAAGGCAAGTGAGGCTTTCAGATGTCGTTCTGTGTTCTTAGAATTCATGAATGTGTTAAGCCCAAACAGAATAGGGAACAGTATTCAGTGTGACACAATGTTGTTTCATTTTTGATAATAATTTTGGACTTAGATAACTGGTCTGTTATACTAAGAGATAGTTTAGGCAAAATCCAGAGGTCAAAAGCGGGTGAGATATTCGATATGGGCAAGGTGGGATGTGATCTGCCAAGCTAGAGTGATAATGTGTGGCACTCAGTATTGTTCTACACATCATCAATCTAGGCCCATTCCCATCGAATGCCTTCTGGGAAAGAAGATACATTCAAAAGAACTTTCTGAGCTGATTGGGTGAAGCAACAGTAAGTGCACACCTACCAAATTTCCCTTTTAGCTAATCAGTAGGTAAAGAGGCAGAAATAAATGTATAACCCAAATACGCAAAAAAAAAAATTTCTTTCATTCAAAGATGAAATAGTTAATGTTGACAAATGTGAAAGCAAACTTGTGTGTCCTCCTGCGCTGCCATGTTTATTGTAGTTCAGCTGTGGGCTTGGCACCTCTAGCTTTCTTTACAGCTGTATGGTCCACATGAAATCATAATAGTGGAATGTAACTGGTTGATCCGTGCTGGGAAGTGGGACAAGATGTATTCTTGCTAATTTTTGAATGCACAAATCCATCCATGTTTTCCTGGTTAGTCCTCGTTCGGGTCTTTGTGGGGCCACTGCCTATCTCCAGCATTCTATGGGCAAGAGACGGGGTCCACTCTGGACAGGTCGCCGGTCTGTGGCTGGGCAACAGAGAGACACACAAAGACAAACGGCCATGCACACACACACCTAGAAGCAAATTAACATCATGTTAATCTTTTTGGACTGTGAGACGAAGCCGGAGTACCCGGAGAGAATCCACACGTGCACACGGAGAATATGTAAAATTCCATGCAGAAAGACATCGGGCCAGGAATCAATCACAGAGCCTTCTTGCCGCAAGCCAAAAGCCATATCTACATCACCACCATGCAGCCCCTGAATGCAGAATGCCACAATAATTCAGCTTGCAGGTAAGACTGGTAAAGACAGATTTATCCACAATAACTCGTTTGAGAAAAACCGGACAAAGTGGGGTGGGTCTGGGGCCCCTCACACCTGCCATAAAGCATTCCTTCTTGCTCAAGAAGCCTTATATCCCTTATATATATATATACAAGCACGTTCAGAAGTACTCACCCCCAGGCCTTTGGATCCAGGTGTTCATAGATACCCAGTTATGGTTAATTCTTAGATACTCTATATAGCTCTGAATCAGTGGAGGCTGGTGAAAAATATTTTTGGTGGGGCTGATATAGCCTAGTGTATGTCTCCAACTAATCCGGAATAAGAATTCAAATAAACAATTGGACAATACATACAATTTAACAGTAATGATTTAATTTACTATATAATAACAGTAACAGTGATGATTTGGGTCACTGTGACGGGGTTCTTTGGCCTCCAAGAATCCAGTCTCAGTCGGGTTACCGGTGTTGGTGATTTATTGACCTCAAAAACTCAAAACAGGGTGCAAAAGAAACTAAACATACAAGATACTCTGGGCCTCAGCCTCCCTCCGGTTACCAGCAATGTAACAAAGAAACAGAAAACAAAAATTGCCGCTTTTCTTCCCACAGCCCTCATTAAATAGTTTAAGCCCCTCACATCAGTCTCTCTTATTTCTGATTTCTTCTCATTAATCAGTTTTGTCCATATATTACCTCCACAAACAATTGATGTACAAAAACAAAAAATTTTTACAAATTAATTCTTTTACACAGATTCATTGACTTATTCAATTACACCAAACTGGGTTTGAACACAGCAAAGACGCAGCCAGACTGAAGATGACAAGTCCCCGTAGCATAAACACGTACACCCCCCCCCCCCCCACACACACACGGCTAAGTGTGCACCCTCAATATGCCAGCAGGTAACCAGGAACAGCTTGTGTGTTTTAAGTTCATGGAGCTACTGGTCTCAGCGCGAGTGTATTGGTCCTCACAAACACAGTATAACAGGAATGTGTGTGTGGCGCGCAAAGTTAGAGAGGTAGTTTTAAGCGACGAGGTGGATTCGTCACAGTCACAATAACCATGACATGAAATGTTCATATCCTACAACAGGGATATTCTTCTGGCAAACGGGTAGATAAATAAGGATCTCACCGAATTTGGTGGAAGCTGCATCTCGTTCGTTACGTTCGCCATCCTTCCTCTAACTGTCTGCACCTGCGCTTGGGTTCAGAAGCCTGTTAAAGCGCAGTATTTTCAGCGCCCCAAGACCATAAAGTTCCGAGACGCTGATTGGCCATTAAATTCACCTAGCAATAGTACATGATTGACAGATTCTCTGCAAATGTGGGTCAGTCTGATCAACGCCCCCAGAACAGAGACGGTAGGAGTCTGTCTGTGGAAATCCACAAATTAATGACAGTAGATAGGGAAATGTAGTTTATATAATTTGTTTTGCTTATAGGTACACAGTCTAGTCTAGAGAGTAAAACTGACATTTGTGAGTTAATTTCTAAAAATATATTTTACGTTTCTCTCTTCTTATCAGGGAGGGCGGTGCCCCAGCGCCCCCTATGGGCCGGCCGCCACTGCTCTGAATAACATTGTAAAATCTTCAAAAATTTTGCTTTTGATGTTTGTATAAATGTATTTCCCGCATGTCAATTAAATACTGCCTCTTTTCTCATTGCTGTTGTTTTTTTTTTCTTCTTTTCCTCCCTTCTTGCAGGTGTGGAAGCAGACTTCTATGAGTTATTCTGTATTTTCTATGTTTTCTTTATATTTAATTTATTCTCTCTCCATTCTCTCTCTCTTTCTTTATCTGTCTCTATATGTCTTATCCTCTCTACCTTTCTCGTGTCCCTTTCCATATTTTTTTTTAATAAAGCCACTCCTAATTAAGTTGCATACACAATTACCAAGTGGAACCTTATTGCAACAGCCATCATGGTCCACTTGTGAAAGCACTGGGACATCAATTGTCAGTACTATATTGGTAAAAAGGACACTTTAACAAAGAAAAAAGAAGAAAAAAAGGGTTAGACAGCCCAGAATATTACAGGACAATATTGGACACTTTTGAGCGTTTAAAATCATTTTTGTAGCCTTACAACTCCTGAAAAGGTTCTCCTCCATTTTTTTGAAGAACACTTTCTTCCTTTTGTGAATAAATATTCTCCTTGTAAAGCCTTAAAATGCATTTGTAACCACTTTCAGAGTAAAAGATATTAAGGGTTTTGTTTGTTTTTTCTTTTTATATATATATTTTATCCTTTTCTTGCTGTTAGTAAGGTTATAAGTTAATGGATTTCTTCATTCTACACATCTGGAATCAGAATCACATTTTGGTGTGGCTGCTTGTATCTAACTTAAAAAACTGGGTAATCACAGTTACCTCATGAGTATTGAGTAGGCCGGTTAGGTTTAAATTGCATTTAATCTCTTTGGAAATTAAATAATCATTAACAAACTGCATTTCTTCTCTTTGTGTAATATCAAAACAAATCAAATAATTTAAAATGTATATGTGAAACAATAATTTAAAAAAAGGCAGCATAAACATTTAAGTGGCAAAAAAATTCACAGCACAATATTTAAGGACAATTTTCATAACTCATCTTTATCACACCCCTTGAAAAAAGGTAAAAATTGCACAATTAAAATCGTAATTTCCTCTAAAGGGCACCCATTCCATTTCCTTCAGCATGTTGGTCATTGACCCTTCTTGTGTTTCCACATTTTAACATAATGGGAATGAAAACAGGCTGCGGCATTTAGGGGCATATTGATGTGTTTGTGTGCCGACCAACAGCAGACATTAGGGAAAAGTCGACCATGCACCCACCTTTGTTCCAATTCTCTCTTCAGGGTCAAACCTTCCGCTTTACTCAGGTGAGGCGCACGAGATACAAAAAAGTCAGGAACACAATTATTTTGCCATTTTTCCAAAAAGTAAAAGAGACCATGCTTAAAGGAAAGGCTTTAAAAGAGGTCACCTGAACTTGCCTTGCTACCCTCTCACTTTCCCAATTCAATTCAATTCAATTCAATTCAGTTTATTTATATAGCGCCAAATTCACAACACATGTCATCTCAAGGCACTTTACAGTTCAACCAGATCATACAGTCAAATTGATTCAAAGTTTTCTATCTAAGGAAAACCAGTTGATTGCATTGACTCATTGACTCAAATACAATCCCCCACACTAAGCATGCTTGTAGCGACAGTGGAGAGGAAAAACTCCCTTTTAACAGGAAGAAACCTCCAGCAGAACCAGGCTCAGTGTGAGCGGCCATCTGCCGAGGCCGACTGGGGTTCAAGGAGACAGAAGCAGAGATACAAAAAGCAGCTGTAAAAGGCGGCCCCGTCCAGGAAACACACAGCCAGGCAGACGAGCTCCAAGGCAGCTCCCATGCCAGAGGATGAAGAGAGCACATCCACCCAGCCACGGCCAGAGAAACAGGACCACACTGGAAAACAGGCCGATCTCCAACATCTATAAACAAGGGTGTTGATAGAAGCAGCACAGCTGATGTTTCTTTCCAGGATGACGTCACAGCCAAACAGGAACAGACGAGGCAAAGCTACTCTGAGGAAAAGCAGAGAGAGCAGAAGGTTAGAGATTGAACTAACAGATTCTGCAGAATAGGAGAACAGAGAAAGAATGAAGCAGAATGATGAAATGGGGGTCCCTATGTCCTCCAAAAGTCTAAGCCTATAGCAGCATCACTATAGAGATAGCTCAGTCGGGGACGAATGGTCTTGGTGGGGGACTGAACGGCTATGCACATTACAGCCGAGTCTCAACAGCTAGAGCTAAAGCAGGCCTGTAATTTCTGCCATTTGACAGTGTGAGCTCCAAAGCAGAGTGATGGCCACTTTTCTGTTATTATTCCCTTGGCAGAGTGCTCTCTGAAGGAAGCAGCCGGGCTTTAAGAACACGTCCATCAGCCGCTGGCAGTATTTAGAACTGGTATTTGTAAAAAGTAACTCTGACATGTTGTTTCGTTAACTTTGAAAAGAGACCAGTGTTACACATGTTACAGTATATAATATCCCGCCCTCCATCTGTCCCCCTCGCTTCCTGCATTATATGGCAGCAGCTGTTTTTAAAAATTCTCCCAAGCACAATTCTGTTTATTGCTGAGATCTATGATTGGCAAACATAGGGTTGAAACTTCTCTTGCTTCTAAGGCTGAAGATGTGCTGTGTACTTAGGGTGAGGATTAGTACTTTTAATCATTTATATGGATTTCTTCCAGGGAAGATGACTTTTTTCATTTTTACTTATTTATTTGGTATTTGGTCGATGTAAGAAACCTTCCACCTCTTTGCCTGAACAAACTGCCAGACCTGCTATCCATGACCATGCAGTTGGCCCTTGAGATATAAAACCCCTAACCTACATCACTCCACCCTTAAACAATCCAAAACTGATTGGCACTGATGATATAAAGAAGTCTAAAAAGCTAGCTGCTTGTTTTTGACTAAGGGTGTGAACATTTAAGTTTAGTTTTTTGTTTAAAAAAATAAAAAATAAAAGTCAGGCAAGCACTTTGGCCAGAAGATTGGGTTGTAGAGAACCAGATCACCCATAACTAGAACCTGTCAAGCTATGATGTCCAGATATTGCATGGCTGCTAAGAAGTACTTGTGCCACAGTTGTGGCCTAAGGAAGGGCTCATGCTTGGGAGGAAATTGCACAGCTTGTAGGGAATTATCTTGGGTTGGTCGAAAGGAAGGTCTTAAAAACTGTATGAGGGCACAAAGCAAAGAGGGAAAACAAAAAGATCAATCTTCCTAGCCTCTCTGTACAAGTTAGCTATAGCGTGTTAGTCATTTACCTTCATAACCACCTCCACCTGAATAACAACATACATCCCTGGTACAACGTTCCCCTCACCAAGTCTACGGCTTCTCACAATCTTTTTTATGGTTCACAACTATCTCAAGATGTAGCTGTGGACAGCACAGTGTCTGGTTTAGGAAATCCATGGTCTAATCTTTTTTTGTGGATTATGTCTTTTTCTTTTTTGGACCATGGCAGTTTGCTGTCATATTTGAAAATTCATTCCCTTCAGGTCACACTGTAATTGTTGACCAGTAGACTGTCTACTTTGGTTTAGATATCAATCTTTGCCTTAAATAAAGAGATTTTCAGTATCCTTGTGTCTTGTCAATCTGTGATCTTGGGAGGTCACAGGTGATAGATAAAAGGACTGGAGTTTCCTCTGTCGGGTTTCCACTTATCAAATCTGTTGTGGTAAAAAAGTTTAAGCAGAAAGAGTAAACCTCCCATCTATGTTCCAACCCTCATCTAGACTAAAGTCTGCATCATGACCAGAAGAACAAAATCATGCATGAAAGTTTCTGAGTCAACCTCTGTACGATGAGTGGACTCAGGCATTAACCTGTCATTTAGGTGGTTTCTGGCATCTGATTAGGATGCCTTGTGTCCCTGCTTTTGTTGGGATCTGGAGGTCTGTCCACTTTCTCCACCAGAGGGCGTACGAGATCTCCTGGAGCCGGAGCTGATTGCAACCACCTGTCGCTCATCTGCTCATCAGGAGATCCGTATTTAAGGAGGCAGAGGACTTCTCTCCAGTGCCAGTGTGTTTGCCAGTAACGGTTAGCAAGCCTGAGCCAACCTGCCTGTCTGAAGCTCTGACTCCCTGAAAGCCTGAACCTGACCTGATCTGTTTTCTCCTCTTTGCTTCCTAGATTGAGCCTGCCTGAAACCTGAAACCCTGAAGAGTTT
This sequence comes from Cyprinodon tularosa, assembly GCF_016077235.1. Lineage (NCBI taxonomy): Eukaryota > Metazoa > Chordata > Actinopteri > Cyprinodontiformes > Cyprinodontidae > Cyprinodon > Cyprinodon tularosa. The sequence continues at coordinate 942,532 of NW_024038997.1, read as the reverse complement.
CTCTGTCAGTAATCTGCCTGTTCGTTCTCTGAAGAACCCTGGAGAATTTTTCCTGTCTAAAGATCTGCCTGCCCGCTCTCAGAAGAAACTGGAAGGGAAACTCAAATCTGGTATCTGCCTACACTCAAACCAAGCTCTGCCTCCGTCAAGCCCTCAGCCTGCCGACAGCCTCTGGACCCTAAAGGTTCCCCCCCTCTGCCGCTCAGCTCTACTCCAGAACAGGTACAGCCCTACACACTGTCAACCTGCAAATTACCTGGACCTCCACTAACACCTCTGTCCCCCTCTGCAGTGAACCCACTCGTGACCAGTCCTGGACCTGATAACTCTGTGTGCTTTTCAGGACCCATTCGTGACCAGACTAATTCCCCTCTGGATCTGTTCATTCATTGTGCTTAAACTTTACAATAAATCTTTGAACTTTTCTCCTGCCTCTGAGTGTTCTGCATGTGGGTTAGGCACCTGAAGCCAAACATGACAGCTTTTAGATGTTGTCTAGATGAAGACACCGTTTAGGAAACCCCAGAACTCACTTGAAGGCCTAGGTGTGCCTTAGGATGCTCTTGAATGGGCTCAAGCGTGTTTCTAGGGAAAAAAAGATTTATGGGTTTCCTTCTTGACCTGTTACCTCCACAACACAGTCTTGGACAAAGGAAGGATAGTAGTTGGACAAAATCTTAAAATGCAAGGACGGTAAAAAATACTATCTGTCAAGTTTTTAATTTCTTCTACCCTAAGTGATCACCACAACAACAACACAAAAATAGATATTTAAAGACGTGTAGAGGTGGATAGATATCACAGAATTGCTAATTCTGCTGTGTTTGTTGTGTCTGCACTGATAAAACAGAGACTAGCTTGGATTTAACATAAATTAAATGAATATATATTAGAAAAACTAAAAACATGCACTTACGGTTGCAAGTTGTCAATGAGAGTAATTTCTTTCAGTCAATATTACTAAGCCTATGTATTTATTAGTTGTAAAAGCTAATTATTGATTTTGATATCACTATATATTTATCATAGCATTAGATATTATTTAAAATTTTTAATATATTTTATACCTTTTAAAAAGTAGATATCTTCATTAGTCTTGATAAGTTATGCTATGGTGTTCACTTTATTTATATTAAACTCGTATTTAATATCTCAGATTTGAATAAACACTTTGTCAGGTAATGAAAGGGAAGATTTAACGGACAGATACGAGAGAAAATGTCAAAGCAATTCATTGTCCTCCAAATGCAACAAATGTCTTGTTTTCTAGTCTTAAAGAATAATTATTTTAAATAGTCATGATCACCAATATTGATTGAAACTATCAAGAAGCCTTAAACCTTTTATGTCCTGAGGTACTGTGTCACGGTTTGTAAGGTTGTAAATGCAACAAACTAAAATTTGTGTGGTGAGCAGAGGTGTTAATTTTAAGAAGGAAAATGGATTTTTATTAAAAGAAAGTGTACAATCCTACATAGAGAGCACAACAGAACAAGACTGGACTTTGGGAGAGTAAACCAGCAGTGAACAATAAAACCAGGACGGTTAAATAAAGGGAAGATTTGATCAGTGGAATTGGGAACTAGGAGAGTCTAATCTGAGGAATATTCCACTGCTATAAAGAGGCCTGAAAAGCCTCAAACTGTTTTCACTGACAACAATGTAATTTAATTTTTTTTTTCAGACTGTAAGGCTTTAAAGACATCCTGGTCTTCACAATGTGATGGCCACAGCACAAGTACAAATGAATGTACAAAAACACAGCGTCAAAGATTCTGACCATTTTAGAAACCCCAGTGGTGGTTTATAATTTAAAGTCAATTGAAGCAACAGACAAACTTCATGTGGTGCCATTCTTTCATTGTCCCTTTTTGTAGCAAAAAGTGCTTGTACATATGCACATGCAGTGGAGCTTCAAAGAAAATATCACCTACGAGAGGTGTGGTAAGAAAATGACACAATATTTAGCATTTTCGCTACATCGAGATCCTATTTAAATTATTATAGGTATGTTTAAAGAAATTGAATAACTATCCCATTTTCAACAGATTGTTGTATTGAACACATGGCCACAAAGGGATCTAAAAAAAGAAAGCGGACGTAATGTCAGAAGCACAGAATGTAGGACCCAGAATTCAAGGAGAAATAAGCAAGCGTTTATTAAAAAGTGAGCATGCAGCTGCTCGTCACCTGGGGCTGGTTCACTGGATACTCTGTAGAGATGGGAACTCAGGTTAGTGACTTCAGAACTCAGACAGGAAACGATAATGAGCATGTGAGTCACTAGCCTGGTAACGTTCAGCCTGAGCCCAGAAGAATGAGTGAAGTCGGGAGGAATGGTTTCTCTATAGTTTCTGGCAGAAGCCGCTTCCGGAGTTCCAGGAGAGAAGCTGAGCAGTGACGAGCAGAAGCCAGAGCATGCAGTGGAGCAGAAGAATCTGGAGGGATAATCTAAATGCCGGGTCTAAGCAGGAAAAGGTTTCCTGGCCAGAAGATCAGAAGTTCAAAGAGGCCACAAAGGGATTTAAAAGCCAGAGTCAGAAGACAGGTCCAAGGTCGTTAACAGGCAGAATCCAGGTAACAGTCCGGAAACAGACCAGGCAAACAGAGCAGAACAGGGGCAACCAAAACCAAGAAGTCTGGGAACAGAAACTAGTCAGGATCAGAGAAACTCACAGGAAGGATAGAAAACTCTCACACTCGGCTTGAATAATCTGGCACCGATGGCTGAGAACAGGCAGCTTTAACAGAAAGCAGGAACATGTGGATCTGATGAGTGAAAATAAGCACTGGGCAGAGCTAAGCAGATAGGAGAAAAGAGCCAAATCCAGCCATTCAGTGCTAAAACCATGACACATAAGGTAAGATAAGAAAACAAATAAGGAAGCAGCTAAAAACAAAGGAATGCTAATATAGAAACACACAATAATGAGCCACACAGAGACGTATACTGAATTTGGAAGTCCTAAATACTAATAAACATTTCAGCAATTATCATCTCCTATCTCTCTGTTTCAATAACACATCATTTAGGATTTGTTAATTTTTATCTTTTGTATTGTACCCTTATTGACTTGTTTCCCTAAAACCAAATAATTCAATGACGTTGATTCATTTTAACCACAAAACAGTGAGATTGCTGTAATCGAATTTTAACTCCCATGGTCCAGAACTTATTCTTCCAGTGTTTAGTTATCATTTAACACTTTTCTACCAACCTGGATTTAATAAAAAAACATTTTAAAATGTCACATGTAAATAAAGTTTACTTGCTGACAAAAATCTGTATAAAAGTTATAAAATGTCTAAAAATCTGTTTTAATTTCAAAAATCATCCCCATTGCTTATTTAATGGATCAGTATGCTTGCAAGTGTTATCAGCCATGCTTATGAATAAAGAAATGCAATCCAACTTGATGTTTGTGTCAAAAGGAGTGGCGTTTGCATGTCATTATTATAATAGCGCTTGTGTTGAGGTGTTAAATTGTTTACAGCCTGAGACGGCCTTAAATGAAGGTGAGGTGTGATCGTACAAGAGTTTATTCAATAAACGGTGTGAGAAAGAAACAGCATAAACTGATAGAACCATTAGCTTAAAAGGGAAATATGAATCCAGGATTGGGATATTTCATACGTGTATCTCCCGTTGAGCTGCAGCTGCAGCGCTGTTTTTTGTTGTTGTTGTTTTTTTGTTTTTTTTTAAACCTCCCCTTTCTTTTCTCTACATCGTCTCAGTTTCCCACCCTCCTCTTTTCAGACCTGCCTCCATGCTAGCAGGTAAATGAGTTTTAGCGAGTATTAACTGAGATCAGTGGAGGTTATCTGATCAGTGCAGGTCGCATGGAGCAAAGACTTCTCCCTATTCTGCAGCCACCTGTACTGTCCATTACAAATGAGGTTGTGAGCCCCCACCATGTGTGTCTGTGTGTTTACCCGCTTTTGTGCATGTGACTAAACATTCATGTAAGTTTGTTTATCTATGCATAACTGTGTGTATGTGTGTGTGTGTGTGTGTGCACGTCTCCAGGGGCCAGGGGGTCGACAGATGCTCCTTCTCAGTGAACACAATGAATTACTTATAGGCCGTTAAGCCAAACACAGGCGCTGGGCGCTGGTTTACCCAGCACTGATAGGGCCATCTGCCAAGCTGATTCTGCCTTCCTCACTGCTCTTTCACATGACACCTTACCGGACGCTTAGCTGCCAGGCTGGGACCATGCTTACTAAAAACAGCCAGACCTCTGCAAAACGTCTGCAGGGATTTGTAGATGGGTGTGCATGTGCATACAGGTGTCTCTGAAGGAACAATGGGAAGGTTGCAGATGTGTGGGCTCTGACCAGGGTTAGGGTTGCAATCAGGCTCGAAGTCATGAGTGGGGTTAAACGAGGGGATTTAAAACCCAACCTGTCGTGTATTTGGTTTCTGAACAAGTTTTGTGTTTTTGATGGGAAACAGGTGAAGTTTTAACTTAACAGAGTGGAAATTAAATTTAAAAAAACTAAATTAAGGTATTACTCTTATTTTATACAGAATTTGATATTATCCATACATGTGGATTTCAGTTCCACAAAACACTTGAAAAAACAAAAAAGAAACCTTAAACAGAAAAATCTGTACTTTTCATACTGAAAGTCCAGAGTTCTTGCTTTATTCTTTGCTGTATGCTTTGCTTTACACACTTCCCTTTCTGTACCGTTCAGTGCCTGTTTGGCTGAGTTACCAGGAGATTTCTGTTAAGAAAAATATCAAACTTATTATGACAAGAATCTATTATTTGATTTAGTGATACCTGCTGGTGTTGCAGTTTATTAATAGCTGTTTTCAGATTTTTTTGGGGGGGTTGGGGATGTTATATAAAGCTCACAGTTTGAATTTGAAAAAGCAAAAACTAGAAACAAACTAAATGAAACTGAACAGAATAAGAATCATATTAATATTGTTAATTCCACTTAAATCATTTGCTATTTATGTCTGCATTTCATTTTAATATATTTTATTGTATTTTATAGTTGCTGTTTGGTGGCACTCATTTATTAATACAATGTTTGATTGCTTATTATAAACAGGATTTACACTAAACTCTCTCTCATAACTACAGGCAAGTTTAAAACTGCTGCTTACAGTTGATTTGACTTGCTTTTAGGCAACTTTATGAAAGCAAACATGGATAAAAACAAAAAGCATTCAGCTTTTAAAGTCCATTCATTCAGCTCTCAACTACTTGCTTAGTTTCTCTAAACAAGTAGCTGCTTAGAAAAACTAATCAACTCGTCCTGTGATGTGTCATATTTAAAGAAAGAAAAATAAATTTTCACAGAACTAAAGAAAAAATTTGATTATTGTTTTGAGGCTGACTTATTTTTGTCTTAATTTTAGTCATCAAAAGTTAAAGCCTGTGAAAATTAGAATTATTTTTCTTTAACTTTTAAATTATGTTTTGTATTAATACGGTTTAATAACACTGTTGTAATTTTAAATGTCATATATTTTACTAAGTCATTTTCAAACAACAACTGAGACCCTGTCTGATTTATTATTATCTATAAAATGTATATTAAACTCCACCCTTTTCCTTTTTACCAAATGTTGTATGCAATTGTGTTTTTTTTCTTAACAGCTTAACACCAAACTTCACAGTACTAGAGAAAAGTTACCTAGAGAAACCTAGAGAAAAAGCAGCACATAAAAGCTTGTTTTTCTTTTCTGAGGGACATAAATGTCTGAAAAAAATGCACTTTATAGTTCAAATCTATGATTTTAAAAATGTATGTTTTCTGTAGTTATTGCTGTGTCTGTCACATTTATTTGACATCTGTGGTAAGGATGTTCAAAAGGCCTGAAATGAACTCATCTTTTATTGCAAAAACATAATCCCAGCATTGAATTTTTGCTTCAGTTAACTTTTCTTTTATAGTGCAAAAACATCGTCCTTAATAATGTGTTGTTCAGATCCACTTTGGTCCTCAAGTAATTTCTCACAGATCCTCATGTTCAAAGTTTGATTAATTAATCTGGTTTGCTTTAAAGGTGCAGTTGATAAATTTTGTACAAAAAATATTTTATACAAATTTGAAAAAACTGTCACAATGTCCTCATAGTATAATATGAGTCAACAATCAGTTTGACTCCTCTGGCTTCTCCTTGTGATCAGTTACAGCCATTTGCCAACATACAAAACTCCCAGTCAGAAATCCAAGAACAGTTGTGTGATGGGTTGGGAGGATTTTTGTCTCTTGAAAATGTATGACATGTCATATGTCTTATAGAATTTGAATATTAATTTAGAGTATTTTGCTATCCTCCTCCTCCCTCATCTGAAAAATCCCCCCTTTCTCATCATGTTGGGTTTTCTTTTGCTGGTGTGGCATAAGCTACAGTGAATGGGATTTCCTATGAATGCAAAAAAAATATATATTTTTTTCTGTTCTTGTCACCTCAAGAATAAGAACATATTTCTTGGTTCTTGCAGAGTTTGTAGTAAAGTTAAGTCTACAGTTTTCTCATAACTCCCTACTACGGCTTTAAGCATCTGTCTGCCTGTCGGTCCGTCCGTCCATCTTTCATCCATATTTTAGGGTGAAAATGGTTTAGCAGGTAGGAGTTCAACCTCTATCAGGTGGGTTGTTGGTTCCAATCCCTGCTGTGTCCATCTCAGTTGTTACATCCTTTACCAAGACACTTACCTGCCTTGCCTACTGGGTGGATGACTGATCTGATGTTAAATAATAGTGGAGGTGGAGTTTGTTTGCATAATGTACCTCTTTGGTCACTTAAAGGAACACTTTATATGTTTTTACTGAAAAAACATCATTGATCGTTCACTGTCATTCTTTGTCAGGAAGAAATTAAGATCCCAAAGCAACACACTCCTAAGAGTGTCAGAATGATAAATTAACATGGAAAAACCACAAGGCATATGAAATTTGCAGTAATCAAAAGGCACTTTTATTTTGAATAAGGTAAAGCACATTTTGGATACTTATACATTAATAAAACTATATAATCCATTGGGTTGCAACTATAAGACATAGTATGTTTTCCCTGATTGTGCTTCGTGTCAAAAGTATACTGTTCAGCAGATGTGACGTCAAACGCGTCCATGTTGAATGGGCCTCACCTACCAAACAATCAAGGTGTTACATTGAAGATGGATTTTGTGGATACTAAGAAGCTCAACTCGAGTCAGACACCAATCGCAACTCCAGGCAAAGTGAAAAAATATAGTATAAAAAAAACCTTGTCACGTACGAGGTAAGAAAACATGCAGAAGAGCTCAGTAGTTCTGTGTTTTTGCAGCAGTTGGCAGCATCCTTAAAAAAACTCTGTAATGCTGCTTAAAGATATGGAGGACAATCTTTTATTTGGATCATCAAAATAATTGGTCCTCGCAATTGTCAGTCATTCTGGTGATATGTTAATGCCGTCCTACGTGCTCATCCTGTTAGCTATCTTTTTCTGCACATGTGCACTTTCAGGCTGTGATCTGATCTGATATCTGTGGTGCCCTACAGTTTCAGACAGTTATTGAAGCTTACCTTTCTCACCACAGTTCTTTAAAAATGGCAGAGGGTATGAGAAGAAAAGAAAGACCTCAGAAGAGGCAAATATATGCCAGAATGTTTTCTTCGCAAAGCATTATGGGATTTGCTGTCACAGTGGCCCACTGTCGCCATAGGCTGTCGCTACCCAACAGTTACGTGACCAATGGGAGGCAAAAAGTAGTGATCATCTGTCCCAGCGGTCAGTTAACTGAGTTCACCATAAAGTCTACTATCTATACTCTCCACTCTACATAGTGATTGAGGGATTTAGCGGTTAGGGCAGAAGTTCTGGCACAGTAAACCTGTATAAACTATGAGAACAGTAAATTTTAAACAGAGCTTGCATGAGGAGTAATGGGCTCCTGCATAGTCTTGCACGCATTTAATAGGCATTCCTTCTCAGGAGCAGGTACAGGGTTGTTTTTTTTAAAGCGGAGGGACAGTCTTTTGAAAAATTTATGAAAATCCTTCACAATACCTTTAGAAGCAGTACACTCAACTGTTTTTAGTAACTTAAATATCTTTGTTTTTTATTTTCAAATTACAGCAACAAAATAAAAAATACCTTCTGGCTTATATTAAGAACAATAAAGCAGAATACATAAAACGACAATTAATTTTTTAAAGTTGTTTACAAATAGGAACTTGATGCTTTGCGTTAGTGTTTAGCCCCTCAATTAAATTCTCAGACCTTTATGTAATATCATTGAAACCAGCTGACTTAAAATTCACCAGAGGAGAAGAGTCCTCCTTTGTTTGATTTCATCTCAGTATAAATTGCAGTTTCTTATCAGATTTGTGATGGGAAAAAAGGTGAAATGAATGTTTTTATTGATATCACATCTGCGATCTACTTTGTGTTACTTGTGGTTTTAATGTGACCGATACCTTAACAAATTAAAAATGTTGGAACAGTTTTAAACAGCATCCCACATGTTTTCTTTTGAAGTTTGAATATTCAGATGCAAAAAAAATATCATTATAACTGATATTTTATGGTGAATCAATAATCTGAATATTTCCTATAATACCTAAACCTTTTGTTAAAAAGGGGCAGAAGAACTTAATCTAAAAAAACAAACATGATTTTATTCATGTGGATTTTGCAACAATGCAGCTGTATTTGTAATGCGGTTGTTTTTTTTCAAACTGCAGAGGGTAATATGTTGATAAAACCTAAAAACCAAATTATTTCCCTTTAAACTAATGAACCTTTCACCCAGCTGAGAGAAAAGCTACATGATCAGATTCTACTTTGTGAATACATATTTAATTTTTGAATAAAACTATTATGGGGTACCAAATTCAGTAGCAGTAGGTCAGGAGTGATCTGACCTGCAGGCCTGTAAGCATGTTGCAAATGCAAATTTCTGAGAGTTCATGTTAGAGGCTCCCAGCTGTTGCCACTGCAATGTGACAGTTACTGCCTCTGAATTCCCTGAATAACTGCTCTGATTATATTTCAATGGCCCTGCAAGCTGCAATATTTGTAGAAGCTGAACATAACAGCGGGATTTGGGAATCATCTAAAAAAGTCACACAAAACTAAAATTGTATCCAAGACATATTCTCCCATGAGACCCTTTCTCATGTGTCTGTTTCCCTTCCTCATATGTTTTAATTTCTTATTTTATTATCATGTTTTTATATGTATATATATATATATATATATATATATATATATATATATATATATATATATATATATATATATATATATATATATATATATATATATATATATATATATATATATATATATATATATATATATGAGAGGAAAGTAAATAGTTGATGCAGAACAAGCTATAAAGAGATTAGGACACTGAATGATTTCCAGTTTTTTCCCCATATCTTTGACATATATATGTTTACTATTATTTTTAACCATGTTGGACATTTTATGTAACATTAAGAAACAATAAAATTTACACAAAATACATTTTAATGTTTCTTAAAATGCATTTTTGTAAGAAATAAATTAAGACCCAAAAGCCACACACACCAAACCTACTGTACTAGTGTTGGGATTATAAAATGAACATGGAAAAACCACATTGCATGCATTAAATCTTAGGTAAAAGCTCTTTTATTTTGATAAGGTAAAGCATATTTTGAATACTAATACATTGATAACGCTGTATACTCCACTGGTTTTACCATATTTTATATATTGTTTGGTTGAGTAGGGCAATACTTATAAGAGCAGTATATGTATTGCCCAAGAACGAAAGAAAGAAAGGAAGAAAGTTTCAATGTTTGCAGAGAAAAAAAAAACTGTGAACTGTCTTGTTTGTGAACACAAACTTAGCCTCTAAAGTACATCCCATTTCTTGCTTACATACCTCTAGCAGGCTAAATTAACTTTGTGACTTTGCTCCACAGTTCACTTTCTGTCATTGGCCTCCAATCTACCTAATAAAATACCCAAAATATCATCATTTAAAATGAGGCATTGGAGCATTCTATAGAAGCCAGTTTGAGGGACTAAGTTCGAAAGTGTCCTTGCCTCAGAGAGGAGGCTTTTCCTCAGTCTTCCTGTCAGAAGGAAGGAGAGTGGGTAGTGTAAATGTCTAAGGGGGCTGCTATCGGCATAGTTTTTTTTCTTTGCTGGGTTTTACTTCACACATTGTAGCAGTGTATAGAAAGGAGAGAGCCTCCACAGAATATGAAGCAGAATCTTTGAATGGAAATCTTCTCACAGCATCATTGTTTGTGCAAGGTTACTTACTTATAAATTATTACACACATCACAGCAGGGTTCAGTTCACAGGCCATTCTCTGCACTGTCAGGATCATATGCAATATAGACCATATCATTGCTAATGAGCACATGGTGAGGAACTTAAAGGTTCTTTCTTTCACTGCATGACAAATGCATCCAGAACATAATTAAGCAAGTAATCACATTTAAATATCTTGGTCTCACCCTGGACAATAATTTTACTTTTGAGCCTCAGATTGCAGACTTCCATCAAACTTTGTACGCTCAGTGCTCTTCATGTTCCGCCTCATTTTCTGCTGCTTCTTTAATACTCAGTACATTTTCTTGTACTGTTCTACCTGTTTTTACACTATGCTGTTAGTCTCAATAGAAACAAGCTCCTCAAAATCCCTCAACATCACATATGTTCCCCGACACCAAAACATTTACAGAACTCAAGAAATGAGCAACGGTCACTTCGCCAAATATACTAAGTAGAAAAAAAGCACTGATAAAGAACAATACCAAATGGCCATCTTACCCAAGTTGATACCAGCAGTGCTAAGAGGATAATCATACCAACAATGGTAAACATATAGGGAACAGCGGCATCAGAGTGTATAGCAGCTATGGTTAAAAAACAAAAAAAACAAAACAACAATAATATCAGAAATGGTAAGCATGCAACAACAGCAAAAACAGCAAAACAAATACCAACATAAAACAGAGTAATCAATATACTGTAGGATGATCTTCCAATCATCCTATATTGATCCCAGGCTATTTCTTTATAACACGACTTCTATCTGTGAACATTCTGTAATTTCTCGTGGTGTGGATTTAGGCCATTCAATAACTATCTCCACATACAGACACACAAACAACTCTTGTGGATGATTCTGACTTATTGTAATGTAAGTTTCATGAAACCTATGACATTATAGGCATAATTTTTAACTGTAAAATGTATTATATATCGTTTGCTAAGGACTTGTTCAATTCTTTTAAAAGATTTTACACCTTATAATATTTTACAAGATCACTGATTTAGTAGTAGTTACAATGCTTAAGTTATTTTTCATACTCACATCCTGTCTAGGGCATTGCACTTGGAATCCTGAGGTTCTGAGTTCAAGCTCCACTCCCACAAACTGCCACTCTGGGTCTCTTAGCAAGACCCTTAACCCCACACTGCTCCCCGGATGCCGCACAATGGTGCCCCACTGCTCCGCAAGGGGATGGGTTACATACAGAAGTTAATTTCTTCAATTTGAGATCAATAAAGTTAAATTATTATTAAATATAATTTCTTTTTAATTTCTCAAATCTATGGATGCAGAAGTTAAAACTACTGATCGGGTTCCAACAGTTATCATGCTAACCTGTTAAAAACAATCCCCTCAGCTGAAGTTAACAGCAGGAAAAAATCTCCCAGTATTTACTGCTATGATATGGAGAACATTTCAATATGAAATACATTTCATTATGCAGGAACTGGGGGAGAAACACAAAATGTGTGAAGCTGTGATGGGGAGACTACAGGACCTACATGCTGGCAATAAGCAGCTGCTCTACTGTTGGAACAGAGCTTATAGTTTTGTCCTTTATGCATCCGTCTCTGTTGCTACACTTTTGAAGAAAACAATGAAAATATAGAAATTAGATATATAAATAATGTATCAAGAACAATATAAGGAATGAAAGCTAATATCTGAAAACAATGTTCTGATTCCAGTTTAACCATTACAAATGCTTCATATGTACCATAAAAGGCATCATCTGTTATTTCCTGACAATCTATACTGATACACATTGATTTCAGTCCATCCCGCTTTAACATTGGTTGTTTGCTTCAGTTGTTGAATTGATACAGCAGTGCAGTTAGAAGTCCTGCCCCTGTTTCTTCTACTGACTGAAAATTTTTTTTATCGGACGTACACGATCAGATATTCTTCAAATTGAATTCCTGTTGCAGCAGCAGCATCACAACCTTTTCTCTTGCAGCAGTTGCCATGGTGAATTAATGTACTTGGCCTCTAATGATGATGGCTTTTCAAAGCGCTCATGATTCTTATTAACTCCAGGTTAAGATACTCTGGGTTGACTGGACTGAATGGTTTCAAATGTTCTTGAATGAAAAAAAAAAGCAGATTTGGTTGGGGGAAGAGGTTCGGGGGTGGGCTGGGGTGCACGTCTCTGAAAGATTCCTAGTGACCCCTCCTTATCCCTCCCTCCCTTCATATGCACATACTTAACAAAGGTGGTAAAAGTGTCATTAATGTTCCATCTAATTAACACCTCATGGTACGCTGTGAGTCCTTGTGGCGCCACTAATGATGTGTTTGAATTGTATCTGAATGCAGGAACCCCTCTTTCTCTCATTTGCTCTTCCATAGGTGCCCTTTAAAGTCTGTATTTATGCATTTTTCCACAATGTTCATCCATAGAGTGCAGCCAAAAAAAAAACAAAAGATAATAACTTTAGTTCCAAAATCACATGCTGAGCACCCCACTAAGGTGAGGCCCACGCTAAGTAGATCTTAAAGAACATTTAAAATCATTACTAGTCAGTTAAAAACAATAAGCAAAAAGTATTGACTCACAATGAACAACTTTGAGTGAGTCTACAACAAGCATAATTATACATCAATGACAGAGCAGAATGTGCCCCACCCACCTCATGCACTACAGCAACTGAAGGCTTAATCATATATTAATGCAGCTATTAAATTATGAACCGATTGAGAAATGATCAGGTCTACATTGTTAAACAGACCTAGTTATCAATAATGGGAAAGGGTTGACTTTTAATTGATGCGAATCAATTATGTCCTTAGAGTTGAGTGTTTCTAATGAAACATTTTTGTAATTAAAGGCAGAATAATAATAAAAAAAACATGATTTTTTAAATAGACATTACTAGAAGTTACAATAAAATAATATTATTTTTGTGCAACTTTGGTGTCTGGAAAGATGACCTGACAGCTGAGTGGTATTACATTCACAGACTGAAACAATGACTGACTGGTGTATTGGTGAGATTGATGCCAATGCAAAAACATGTTTGAGATTTCTCATATATTTATATGAGAATTCTCATTCAACCTATAAACAGACCAATTCCAATTTCCCACTGGAATTCATTTTACAGAGAAATAGACTGGGGGGTTGCTGGTTGGAGAGAAGCTCTGCATCAACAATAAAGTGAAAGAAGTACACCTTAGAAATTTACATAACATGTACCCTGCAAAGATAACTTTAGAAAGATTCAAATTAAAGATGAACTACAACAATGACTTTTGTAATCTAGAAATCATTGTTCACTTGTTCACTCTACATGTATTTTTTGTATCTTTATAAGGCTATGAGGCACAGGAAGCACTTGGCATTAAGTTGTTAAGTTAAGTTAAGCTCAAGGTTTCAACTTTTAGTGTGTAAAGGAATATGTCTTAAGGACGACTCTCTTATACTCTCTATCTTTATTTAATAATATAAATAAACCTTTTACTTTGGCTTTTACAAATTGATGTCTTGCTTTATAAATGGCCTCATCTCTTACCTTAAGAAGGCAAAATGTAAAATAAAGGCCCTTTTAGGCTGAAGATGAGAGCTTTAATCTTGCTATCTAACGCCTTTTAAGTTCAAACGATTGTCCCTTCGATTTTTCAGAAAGTCAACCTTTGAGTACTGGTTAAAGCCCATATTACACAAATGTGATTTGTTTAATTACAATCATTTGATGCTGTTCAACATAAACAAATTTTGAGTTTAACTTTCTTATAAATGTTTTATCATCTTGATTTATTGTGAATAATAAATGCTTTATTTTTTTCTTGTTCTGATCCGTTTAACTATCTCATCTCCTATTTTCCAAAAAACAATACCTTCATTTTGCTGCCACTATTTCATTGAATTGTTTTGTTTAGGATTTTATGATTAGATAGTTACACTATATTGCCAAAAGTATTTGCTCACCTGCCTTGACTCACATATGAGCTTAAGTGACATCCCGTTCCTAATCCATAGGGTTCAATATGACGTCGGTCCACCCTTTGCAGCTAGAACAGCTTCAACTCTTCTGGGAAGGCTGTCCACAAGGTTTAGGAGTGTGTTTATGGGAATTTTTGACCATTCTTCCAGAAGCGCATTTGTGAGGTCGCACACTGATGTTGGACGAGAAGGCCTGGCTCTCAGTCTCCGCTCTAATTCATCCCAAAGGTGTTCTATCGGGTTGAGGTCAGGACTCTGTGCAGGCCAGTCAAGTTCATCCACACCAGACTCTGTCATCCATGTCTTTATGGACCTTGCTTTGTGCACTGGTGCACAGTCATGTTGGAAGAGGAAGGGGCCAGCTCCAAACTGTTCCCACAAAGTTGGGAGCATGGAATTGTCCAAAATGTCTTGGTATGCTGAAGCATTCAGAGTTCCTTTCACTGGAACTAAGGGGCCAAGCCCAGCTCCTGAAAAACAACCCCACACCATAATCCCCCCTCCACCAAACTTTACACTTGGCACAATGCAGTCAGACAAGTACCGTTCTCCTGGCAACCGCCAAACCCAGACCCGTCCATCAGATTGCCAGATGGAGAAGCGCGATTCGTCACTCCAGAGAACGCGTCTCCACTGCTCTAGAGTCCAGTGGCGGCGTGCTTTACACCACCGCATCCGACGCTTTGCATTGCACTTGGTGATGTATGGCTTGGATGCAGCTGCTCGACCATGGAAACCCATTCCATGAAGCTCTCTGCGCACTGTTCTTGAGCTAATCTGAAGGCCACATGAAGTTTGGAGGTCTGTAGTGATTGACTCTGCAGAAAGTTGGCGACCTCTTCGCACTATGCGCGTCAGCATCCGCTGACCCCGCTCCGTCAGTTTACGTGGCCTACCACTTCGTGGCTGAGTTGCTGTCGTTCCCAAACACTTCCATTTTCTTATAATACAGCTGACAGTTGACTGTGGAATATTTAGGAGCGAGGAAATTTCACGACTGGATTTGTTGCACAGGTGGCATCCTATCACAGTTCCACGCTGGAATTCACTGAGCTCCTGAGAGCGACCCATTCTTTCACAAATGTTTGTAAAAACAGTCTGCATGCCTAGGTGCTTGAATTTATACACCTGTGGCCATGGAAGTGATTGGAACACCTGATTCCAATAATTTGGATGGGTGAGCAAATACTTTTGGCAATATAGTGTATGTCAAAATAGGAACATCACAAAATTGTTTTGTTGCAAAAAACAAAAAAGTTTAATTAGCTCGTTATAAAGACATAAAAACACTGGGAGCTCTTTTCGTTTTGGTATCTGCTTTGTAAGCTTTTATCCCTTTTTGTTGTCAAAAGTGTTTTTGTTCACTGGTTATACTGAAAAAAAAAGAACATAAAAAACCCTTTTTCAAAAACAAGGAATATCTGATTACAGTAATTACATCCTTTTATCAACATAGGGAACATTACAAGCTTATTTTTTTTATACATTTACTGGACTTTTATTTTGAGATAAGATTATCAGAAATGTATTTCATTGTGGTAATGATTTTATTTCATCATTATCAGAAGCTTATCTAAACGTGACGTTCAATCTCAGTTTTATTGTTGCATTAAATCAACAATAACATTTGATTGCATATTGTACTATGTCCAGATCTTGAGACCATTACATTTAAAGCAACAAATACATTTAAAGTCTCAATAAGTGGTTATGAAGATGAAAACACATGTTTTGATAATTGAAATTAACTCAAAATGTCAACAAATATGTATATTTAAAGGATTGTGGAAATAGCAGCTTTATTATCTACTAAACCTCATCAAGATAATGCGAGCCGTCTTTAATTTCTCATCATCTTGATATAATGAAAAGTCAAATTAGTTTTTCATTTTTGGAATTTAAACTGTGTAAACTAATTTGTGATTTTATTTTTACTTTTTCATGTGGGATTCTTTTTTAGATCAGTAATATTTACTACATTTGGTGTCATTTTTGATCAGGATCTGTCATTTAAATCCCATATCAAAGAGGTTTCAAGAATTTCCATCTTTCATCTGAGGAATATTACAAAAATTAGAAATATCCTGTCCAGGGGTGATGTTGAGAATCTAGTCCATGCATTTGTTATTTCAAGGCTGGACTATTGTATTTCTTTAGTATCAGGAAGACCACAAACTGTAGTTAAAAGCCTTCAGCTGATCCAAAATGCTGCAGTCAGAGTTCTGATGAAAATTAAAAAGAGAGACCATATGTCCTCTATCCTAGCTTCTCTTCATTGGTTTCCTGTTAAATCCAGAATAGAATTTTAAATCCTCCTTCTCACATATAAATGGATGGATAAATGGCCATCTCCATATTATATCAGCGAGAGGTTGTTTCTTATGTTCCTAAAAGAGCACTTTGCTCTTAATCTGCATGTTTACTAGTGGTTCCTTAGCCTGATAAACCAGACTAAACAGATTTTTTTTATGAGTTTATTACTTTTTTCAAGGCTGCACTTTAAAAAAATGAAATTGTCTAGAGCTGTTTTAAACTTAATTTCTTTTTGTTTACACCCGTGTATTAAAAAATGACAAAATAAACCTGTCTAAGTCTAAATCTAAATGTTAGATTAAATGTATAATTTAGTCTGGCCCCAATGAATGAGACATCGGAAGATTGTTGATGAGAACAGCCCGTTGTTTTTCAAACCATGTCTGTGCCTACTGGCCAATGCCATGACCAATGAGCACAACTGACTGTGACGTAGTAAGTGCAACAGAAAGTGGGACTTTCTGCTCTTCGGGGAGTGTAAACAAACAGCCTGTCGGTAAAACGGCGAATACATCCTTCTTAAAAACGAATGAGCGTAGAGCCTCTTCCTGCTCACGTTTAAACGAAAACTCCAAGTCTAATCCTTCCAAAACTGATTCCAAACCTGAGTCAAACGAGAACTGTTCAATATTTGTCGCCATCTTCCTTGTTGTGCTTTCTCCAGTGTTGTCACGCCCTCAAAATCCAGAAATTCAAAACACATCTCTGTGTTGTGATTGGCCCACCCGTTCTAGAGCCTGGGGCATTCATCGAGGCTAGACCACTCGCAGGCAAAAATTATTTTAGCTGCTGGCGGGTGGGGCTAGTTTACTAGGCTAGTGGTTCCTAGAGTTTCTAAAAGTAGAATGGGAGGCAGATCCTTTAGTTATCAGGCTCCTCTCCTGTGGAACCAACTACCAGTTTTAGTCCATGAGGCAGACACCCTGTTTACTTTTGAAGGCTAGGCATAAAATTTCCCTTTTGGTAAAGGTTATAGTTAGAGTGGCTTAGGTTATCCTGAGCTTTCTCTATAGTTATGCTGCTATAGGCTTAGACTGCTGGAGGACATAGGGACCCCTTTTTCATCATTCTGCTTCATTCTTTCTCTATTCTCCCACTCTGAAGAATTTGTTAGATCCATCTCTAATGTTATGCTGTCTCTGTTTTTTCTCATAGTAGCTTAATCTGGTCTGTTCCTGTTTGGCTGTGACTCCATCCTGCCACCAACACCTTTGTTTATAGATATTGGAGCTTGGCCTGTTTTTCAGTGTAGTCCTGTTTCTCTGACTGTGACTGGCTGGATGTGCTCTCTTCATCCTCAGACATGGTAGCTTGCTCGGAGCTTGTCTTCCTGGCTGTGTGTTTCCTGGACGGGTCCGCCTGTGGAGCTGGTTGACAGTTGCCTTTTGTATCTCTGCTTCTTTCTGTATCTCTGCTTCTGACTCTTTAAACCCCAGTCGGCCTCTGCAGATGGCCACTCACACTGAGTCTGGTTCTGCTCAAGGTTTCTTCCTGTTATAAGTGTTTTTCCTCTCCATTGTCGCTACAAGCATGCTTGGTGTGAGGGATTGCCTTAGAATCAATAAGTCGATGCAATCATCTGGTTTCTCTTAGATACAAAACTTTATTTTTTATTTGACTGTATGATCTGGTTGATTTATAAAGAACCTGGAGATGACATGTGTTGTGAATTTGCACTATATAACTAAACTGAACTGAGTTAAATTGCTGCTCTGAAGATGGCTTAAAACTGAAATATCAAGTGATGTACATGCTATCAATATAAAGGAGAGATCAGGAACGAGTTAGCAGTCAGAATTGCAACTGAAGCTTGAATTGAGTGAATAGAGCTAAGCAACGCTGCCAGTGAAGCAGTAGATCCCCAAATAGATGGAAGCAATATTTCAGTGGAATTCAAGAACCTGAACTCTTCTCTGTGTATTTTACTTTTTTTTGCTGCAACCATACTCTAAGTATTGTCTCTAAGTTTTTGAGATGAAAGCATTTAAACGTAAGTTTTTTCGTGATGAAGTGTTATTTAGCTCTCTTCTAATATTGTCTGCTTCAAATTGTTATTTTCATTACTGGAGACAGTGGTGTGGGACCCAGGAGTTTGCCCTGCAATCGGAGGGTTGTTGGTTCAAACCCCTGCTCCAGCTCTCAGCGTAGTTGTCTCCATAGGAAAGACCCTTCCCCTGCATTTCCTACTGATGGTGATCAGAGGGCCTTGTGGCACCAGTGTTATTTGAAAGGGCGAATGACTGAATGAAGTGTAAAGCACTTTGGTCAAGTCTTCTAAATTGAAAAAGCGCTATATAAGCACAAGCCATTTACCAGTACATTCTAATGTCTCATTATTTTGAAATGACAATCTTGCTTTTTAAGTTATTAACAAGAACACACATTTATCTGCAACTTTCCAGCAATTTATTGTGTTAAGAAAAGCTCTGGTTTTTTTTTTTGATAGCATTCTATTATTATCTCAAAATAATTTTATTGTGAACAGTCTCATTATATCTTTATGTTTAGATGATGTGTGCTTTACCTACATAATGAAATGTCAAGTTTACTTTTTTAGCTGCAGTGTTATTTTATCTCATGAAGCCTACAAAATGCTTAACTCCCTTTGTTGAAATTACTTTTATTAAGTCATTTATCAAGTAAAGAATATTTTAAGCTGTTCTTTAGTGATTTAAGGTTAGTTATCTCATTTGTCGCAGATTTCAAAGCTTTTATTCATGAGATAATGAAAAAAGAAGCTTAGATGCAAATTCAAACTGAAACATATCCCTGCTTCACTCTCATTCAATCAGCTCATCGTGCACCACTGCTCCATTCAATCATGGTCAAGTCCTCATTCATCTTCAGCCAAACATCCTGTAAAGTTCTGCTTATAGCTCTCCATTCACAGACTCTCCTGGTCTTCAGCTGAGCTTTGACCAGCCTCCAGCTCATCTCCTCCATAATTCTCTAAAGCTCGTTCTGGCTTCCTTCTCCTCTGGCCTCCACTCCTGGGGATCCTGCAGGAGGACATATCTAATCCAGATCTAACAATGATCATCCAAAGCAATCGCCATTTGCTGCTTCTATGTCTTCTGCCGAGGTCTGACCGCCAAATAACTGTCAGATCAATCAATCTTTCTAATTTCCATTTATATATATTGTGTGTGTCTCTCTCTTCAGGTTGACATATAGTTAATTCCATTCAGAATTCACAATCCTACCAGCTGGATGTAAAACAAGAAAAAAAAAGCATTATAATCAAAATGTCTAAAATGTGTTTTGTTTTTCAAAACACAGGAGTAAATCTCTAGCAGATTCCAGCTTCATATCTCTAATTTGCAAAGCTCTTTATTTTACTATATTCATATCACCTGAGAATTTTTTAGACTTGGAAGACATAGAAATTGTGTCGAAACTCTTTGCTGTTCTGGTGCAAAACATTTTTAACATTTTGACATTTTTACGGATATATTTGAATTAAAGAAAAGTGTATTTTTTTAATGCTGAAGATAAAACTAAAACTGCTTTTTCCAGATGGTTAATTCTGATACAAAGATTTTATTTCACATTTTCCCAGAGGTGAGCCATTTCAATTTGTGCAAGAAAGTTTAAACTGAAATCATCAGTGTAATTTATTGTTTCTTCATTCATTTTTTTTTAAAAGGAGCATCGTAATTTTGCGCTGAACTTGCTGGAAGCAGCAGAAAAGACAGTAGGTTTTGTGCAGTAGTAGTGCAGTAGGTTTTGCTGGTAGGGAGCTGTCAGTACCGTTCTCATCATTCCCACTGTTTGCTATCCTTTGTCAAACTGCTTTGCTCTCCTGTGAATGGGATCAAACTTGACCCAGGTGTATACATAGAAGGGAGGGAGCACAGGTTACACACTAGTTCCCCTAAAGAGACCCCGCACAGACGTCTGTCTGTGTGCGTGCCTTGATAAGTGTGCTAAATGCACACTCTTTAGAAAAGCTCCAAACATGAAAAAAGGGCAGAAAACAACAACCCGAAAAAAAAAAGAAAAAGAAAGAAAAAAGCACTCGACAACACAATAGAGTTTCCCACAATGGGCTTCTGAGTCTGGAAAATTAGAAAGTACAATGATGCACACAGCGCACAATGGCCTAACAAATTGCTCATTTGTGTTTGAAAATACATCTCTTTTTGAGCGCTTCTGTCAGAGGAGCCACACAGTGACAGATTATGTGTAGCTGTCATCCGCCGAGAGAGTTCGAGTTCAAACCAAACGTAACATCAGTTCTTTCTTCTTGCTTTTTTTTTTTTTTAGAGACGTGTTGGTGGTGAGTGCTGCTGCTTCAATCTGAAGAGCTGGAATCAATGGGGTTGTAACAAAGTGCTCAGTGAATTTATTTCTTACAAATATCTCAGGGTTTATTACAGATTGTACAGAATTTAAACACTAGTTGTTGAATAGATAGAGAATGTTCAAATTTAGCTAATTTAATCCAAATAAAACAGTAAAGGTCAAACAGTAGATCATAGAGAGGAAGGGACGCAGCACAATTCAGACACTGCTAAAAAAATAAAGGGAACACTCAAATAAAACATGCTAGATCTGAATCAATGAAATATTCATCTTGAATACTTGTTGTACAAAGTTGAATGTGCTGACAACAAAATCACACAAAAATCGTCAGTAGAAATACAATTTATTACCCAATGGAGGCCTGGATTTGGAGTCACACTCCAAATCCACTGGAGTCCAACTTTGATTTAATGTCGTTAAAACAGGTCAAAATGATGCTCAGTATTGTGTGTGGCCTCCACGTGTATGCCTGTATGACCTCCCTACAACACCTGGGCATGCTCCTGATGAGGTGGTGGAGCATCAGTCAGTGTTCAACAACTCCTAGACAGTCTGTGATGGATCGAGACATGATGTCCCAGATGTGCTCAACTGGATTCAGGCCTGGGGACCAGTCCATAGCTTCAGTGCCTTCACAGTGCCTTATATATATATATATATATATATATATATTAGTGCTGTCAATCGATTAAATTTTTTTAATCACGATTAATCGCATCAATGCCTAAGTTAACTCGCGATTAATCGCATTTTAATCGCAAATTTTTTTTCTGATTGAAAATCATTTAAATACTCTCGATGACATACAAAAAATACATACAGGCTAGGTTTGTGCCGATGTTCTTTTTTTTTTTATGAAAACAGGTCACAGACACTGATTTATGCCATAGAAACATATGGCAAGAAGATGGGGAGGCATGTAGCAAAAAATAAATATGTAGGCAAAAAAAAAGGCCCTGAAAACAGACTGATGTAAAAGACAGTCTTTACAGTTAATACAGTCTTTTGAACAAAGACAAGCATTTTACCCTACTGCTATAAAATGTAGTAGTTAACATTAGATGTTCATTAACCAAGGTAATAATGAACAATTTTCAATCAATACATCAAAATCAATAGACCGACATCACTGGATGGAGGTAGTCTATGCTCTAGAAAGTTACTTTTCAGCCTCTTAACAAAAATGAGAACACACACACACCCACCCACCCACCCACACACACACACACACACACGATACTGACCTGTGGCGTACACAGACAGCAAGAGTGCCGTAGCAGATTCCATTTCACCTCACTAATCTGTTTTCTCAGCGTATTTCAGGTTGCTACTAGGCACCAGACACTCAACTTGTTTGTTGGTGGTGGGGCTTAAAGAAAAGGCACTAGCGCTACCCAGTGTATGAGCGTCTTTTTTCCTTGAGGAGCTCCGCTCTCGAAGCCTATGGAAAATGCATAGACTGGGGGAAAATAGCCCCGCCTTCCCGCAGGCTGCAGCGGGATGTACTTGGAAAATTGTACCATAAAACCACATAGCGTTAATCTAACGTTAAAAATATTATTAGCTCTCCAGTTCTGGACTGAACTGTTTCAAGCTTAGGGTGAGACACATTGTCCATCACTGATGATAGCTGGGGTCAGATTTGATTACAGGTCCAAACATGAAGCCCAATTATTACTAGTGTTGCACCGATACCGATACCAGTATCGGACGGGGCCCCGATACTGCCCTAAAATGGTGGTATCAGTATCGGCGAGTACCAACAAATAGGGCACCGATACCATTTTGAGAGCCATAAGTTTATTCAACTATTGTCACCCACTCCTGGTAGGCAATAAAAAGTTCTATTGGATTCAATTTGTATTAGATTTTTTCCTGCTTCACAAAGGTAGGCAGCAGCTTGACAAAGCCATGATGGCAATTATTTTACATTATTATGGTATCGGTATCGGCCGATACTGCACAGCCATGTATCGGGTATCGGTATCGGGGCCAAAAAATGGCATCGGCGCAACACTAATTATTACCTGACTATATCTAAAGGATGAAGGATTATGTTGATGACAAAGCATACACGACTATCCTTTTGAGCATTTGTTTTTGTTTTTAAAAAGCTTAAACATATGTACACCAAGATCTGGAAGTTCTTCTTCACAAACACCCAGTTGTAATATTATTTGAGCATTTACCCACATTTAGAGTCAAAACAAATACATGCAACATATAAACTAAAAAATAACCTAAACCAGACTAAACATTCCCTGTTTTGGGTCATTTACATATGATAAATGCCAAAATCATGTGGTATTATTTTTTTTTAAGTTTTTATAACTTTAAAGTCAACTGGTTGCATAGATAAAGAAAAGATGACTTTTAGACAACGGGAATGCACAGTTAATGATCCCTTTCAAATGTCTAATAAAGGAATTTACAACTTTTTGGTTAAGTTACTCCTGTAGGTGTATTTTAAGACAAAACCCCAAACACACTGCTTCTTTATATTACATCATACAAAAAAATCCATTATAATTACAAAACTAGAGTGTGTCACCCCCATCTATCGGAAAAAATATAATCTGCAAGTACAAACACCCGAGGAATTATCAGGTTCATTCTGCCTAGGAAGGAGGTTCTGTGTCACAGAGATACATTTGTTCTGGTGTATCTGTTCCAAAACAAAAGCAAGGATCCAGTGAAGATTTTTGATGAAATATGTAAGAGAAGATCATCATCTGCAGTGAAAAAAGTGTAAAATTCCTATAAGGTCTAAAAAAACCCCAAAAAAAATAAAAAAAAATAAAAAAACCAAAATGTCTTTAAAGAAATTTCATCAAACCAAACGTACAAAGAATGGGGGCAAGGGGCAAAATCCAACAAACCATTGTGAGGAACATGTGGAAAGAAACCAAAAAATATGTTTGACCCAGGTCACATAGTTTAATACCAAATATTGAATAAACGTATTTAAATGTTAATGAGCATTATCACATTATTCTGGCATTTACCAAACAGAAATTATTCAGGTCATTCTTACTAAAAATAGCAAAGCCCATAATATTATAGCAGAAAGCTTATAGAAGGAAGAAAACAAAGGTTACGTTTTTTTTAATGCAGATCATTATATGGCTTTAAGGCCTATAACTATTTCCTTTAACTGGTATTTATTTTCTTGAATACACAGAAATGTTTGTTGTTCAGGTTTAAAAAAATAGTAGTCATATGAATTTATATAAACGTTTAAGCAGTATAATTTACATAATATTTCTGTTTATGACAAACAAACCTTTTCTGATTGTCTGTTTTGCATTAATCTGAACTAAAATTAAAATCATATCTAAGAGATGAAAATACTGTAATTTCTTCTTAAGATGAGCCGTGCAGCAAATAAACACAGAAAAGGTCACACTTCAAATTAAATCTTTTGAACTAAAATGTTTTAATTGCTGCAGGGTGGCTGAGGTGCACCCTGGGCAGGTCGCTACTCCAGCAGATGAACACAAAAGAAACACACAGGAAAATAACCTCTCAGTCACACTCACACACCACCAGCTTATAAAACATGCATCCTGGTTTTAAATTTGCCACTTTCACTCTGTGTCAACATTGTTGACAACTGCAGATCCTTACGACCTTTATAATGAAGATGAACTAAAACTTCTAATTGATGTTTGTTCACACAGGATTTGTTATATTTTGTTCAAACAACTGAACTAAACTTGAGCCCAAATTTTATTTTTTGTGCATTGCTTAAACTAAGTGCACTTTGTTTGTATTTAATGTAAAACTTGTTTCGTTAAAGTGTACTATTACTAATTATATCACAGAAAACTTTAGAAAAGTTACTATAATTAACTTAATTCAGTAACTATAACTCATCATTCCAATTTTGCAAATGAGAAGTCGATTAAGCTCTGAAAAAGTCTGTAATCCACCTGTTTCTGTTCTACCCATCTGTTGATTGGAGACACTGTGCTGATAACAGAGCCAACTGAAATTCTGCTCTATTTTCACCTGAATTCACCCCAAGATTTGGCTCTAAAGGCTGACCTGCCTCTGATCCTTTAAAAAAAAAGAAAGAAAGAAAAAAAAGAATAAATCACGCATCCTGCCGTAGCCAAAAAAAAAATAGGTAACTATCAATTGAGTCAATATGTGTAGGAACTCTGGATCCTAAAATTCCCTTTATTTTCATTTTTTAAATTCTAAGTCCGAAGAGATAATGTGGATATTTTTTTTTCTTAGAGTTGGAGTGAAGAAGAGGAGGGTGAGTCTTGATGGGTGGGTGGGTTGTTAGGTGAGAGAAGGGGGTGACGTCAGGTCCTATCACGCTGACAGACCTCCTATTGGTCCAGTGGAAGCTTTTAAAAGGTCCGGGCAGCAGCGCACCGGAGGCTTGATCTCTGAGCTCCTGGCGCTCAGCGGCTCAGCGCTTCCTCCCGATCAGCGTAACACCGGAGCGGCGGACCGGCAGCAGCAGGTGAGCGTGAAATCTGACCGACTGAGGGGGGAAAGAGCGTGGAAATGTTTGGTGTTTGTTAGTGCGAGGGGGAAAAAATATTAGTAGATACGACTGTAAAATGTAAAAATTACTATTTACTGAACTGTTTAATTTCGCTTTAGGTAGAAATGAGGACGCAGCATATAACTGACCTGCAGCATATCAACAGGTAGGTTCAACTGCCTTGATGTGCATTTTAAAGAAGTAGATTTTCAGGTTGAACCCCCAAAAAAGCTCCTTACACCTATAAAAAGTACATTTTAATTGTCTTTTACTTCCAGTGACGCATATTGATCGTATTAAGAACGTATTCTAATGAATAGTAGGCTAATGGCCGCAGCAATTAGACCGTAAAGTAAAGTTCTTTATGTTGGGTCTCCTATAAGCAGCGTGGTCGCCGCGTCGTTACGGATTGACTTACAGCCTGTTCGGTTTCCTGGGGTCAAATGACAACAGCTCAGTGTTGAATGAGGTTCCTTTGCTCCACTCAAAGCGCGGAAAGAGAAGCTCTGCAATTGTTTTAACTGTTGATATCAGGAGTGTTGTTTGTTAAAAAAGAAATAAATAAATAAAATTGCGTTTTATTAGCTTAGTTTCCATCTGCGCATTCAGACCAGCGGGTAAAATTAATTTTCGCGTGAGCATTTAGCGGAGGTTTCAGCACCGGAGCGGTGGACAGCTCCGCGCATCTGCACTGCTGCCCCGCGGCAAGGACGCGGACAGGCGTCCTGACACCGGCTGAATCCCCAATACAACCCTGCAGGACAGCGGCGCACACAGCTGGAACGCTGCTCATCTCTCTCAAAACTGATTCAAGGGGCTCAAGCACAGCAGTGACAGCATGAAAGGTGTGAAGATGCATCATGCATATTATTCATTTTTGTTCCGGGTGATTCGTCTGTCTCCTTCTGGAAGGGGGTCTAGGGTGGCAAAATGGGAACTGGAGCGCATCCAGGATGCCATATTTACATACCCACCCTTCCTCCTCTTCTTCAATACATGCACCCACACGTACACGCACCAAATGTTGGAACACAGCACATACAATCTGTAGCAATGAGAGAAATTCAGTGCTAACAGGTGTTCAAACAGGCCGCTCTGAACATTCTTCCAATTATTGCAATTAAATGCTGCCTGGTTACCACTCCATAATGTGCAACTGCTGCTGTTGAGGAGAGTGCATCCATGTCTTTATGTGTGTGTGTGCAAAGAGAAAGGGAGGATGACACCGACAGACAGAAATAGAGAGAAAACAGCAGGAATGCGCATGAAAGAGTGGGTGCATTTGATGTTGCGATTGTTGCTTTATGTGGAGGATGGGGAGGAAAAAGCAAAGCAGTCTGAATTATATACTACTGAGTGAGCGCCCTCCGCATGCAAAACTAATCCTGTTTTTTTTCTTCTTTTTTTCTAACCCTGAGTCATTATCAGCTTTACCAGATTGTCTACAAACCAGTGGCAACAATTTGATTTTTAAATAAATACTTTAGGGAATAAAAAGTGTAACTGTGGAGATCGGTGTGTGTGTTTTACATCAACTGGTTGTGTCAATGTTTAACTGCACAGAATAGTGATCAGATAGATTAGAGCATCTTTATATGTTGATCATTTCCGCATCAATCTGTGCTGTATCACAAAGTGCTCCTCGAATGTTATGTTTGTCAGGTTTCTGTATGTTAATGTCAGGCATTTCATGAAAAAACTACAGTGGGCCAGTTTTGTTGGAGTTTGCTGCTTCAGAGGCTACAAACTGAAACAGACTTTAGTGGCACATATGGAGATATGTTGATGATGGAAAAACCAAGGTTGATTGCATTGATCTTTGCTACATTATAATGCAGTTTCCTGTTTATGGTAAATCCTGGTGGGAATATAACACTGCAGAAGCAAATCCATCCTGAATTACAGTTACAAGGGATCTGATCCACAGTAACAAACAGCTAAATGTGAAAATCTAAACAGCTTCAGGTGGTGTCTCTCTACCTTTGTCTTAAAACAAAATCAAACAACAGCTTTAAATGACACCCTCAAACAGAATAAAAAAACTGCTACTCCCTTTAATATTTTTGGAAATATCAGCACCCAGATCCTTTTCTGGTGACATTGCCTCCAGATTTGTTGAAAATTTCTGAGGCTACATATATTTGAGGGCTAAACAGAGGAATGATAAGATTCATAAGAGTCTGATCTGTGTGGTGTTTCATCACCAGCGACGAGGGGACATCTTGATTTGATGAGTGATTGAGTCGTCATACTGTAGAGCGACCAGAGGGCAATCACAGCGGCCGCAGTCTTATCAGGCCGAGGAGTAGAAAGGAAGATAACAGGGTGCCATAAAACGGGACAGCATGAGGGGGGGCCTCGGTGCAGGTGAGAGTAAATGTGTGTCATATTAAGCAGGGAGATGTTTGTGGCAGCTGTCAGCCTTGTTTGAACAGCAATCACAATCAGTGAGACAGCAGCCAAGCGTGTGTTTGTGACAGCGTTGGCGGAGGACTCTCTCCTCCCTGCACCTTCTGCTCTTCCACTCCTTCCTCCTTCTGTTCTCCTCTAACCTCCCCCTCGCTGAACATCCTCCTCCCTCCTGTTGCTTCCCTTTCTCCCACTGAAGTGACTGACATTACATCAGTTCCACCACAGTTGAGGCCAGATTGATTCTTCACTGTCTCGAGTCAACTTATTACAGCTTCAGATCTCTTTCAGTCTGACTTCAAAAAGCCTTCTTGTAAAGCCATGAAAACAAGGTGTCCCTGTTCTTCCGCCTTGGCCTTGAAAAGCTTTCGCTTCAATACTACCAGGAAAGAAAGGAATATGTGCAATGCTGCTGCAGGGTGAACTGGGATGGGATTGACACATATTTACTTACATTTCACTGATTCCCTGTGGAGGTTGGGTAGTTTCATCTGCAGAAGAGGTGATACAAAGAAGAACTTTAAATAAATTCTAAATTTGATTTATTACCTTAAAAATATAGTATTTATAGCAACTATAATTAATCTATATTTGTTCACTTTCTAAAAATATATATACATAATTAAATCATCACACAAGTAGAAACATTTTGCAATTAAACAGAGCCTGACAGATAATTTGCTAATGTCAAGAACTGTGTGGAATTTTTATTAAAAATGTAAAATTAAGAATGTTTATTGTTTCAGCATAAATACAGTAATATAAGCAGTTATCATTTTACTTTTTTCATGCATCACTACCCAAAACTACACTGCTCTTAGTTTTGCCTTCCAAAATTCTTAAAAAGAAAAAAAGTTACAGTTACATTAAATTCCAGGAGGAATGAGTTTTCTTCTACATATACATTAAGTATCTAAGGAGACATGATCTGAAAAAATTGACTTAAATAGATAAAACCGGATACAAACAACTGTCAAAATTGTATAAAGAAAAAACAATTGCTATAGCTTTTCTTTTTTTTCCCATACTGTAGCTCACCTTCACACTAAGTTCTCCCCCTCCTATCCAGCTTGGTTTATCTTCTGTTTTTCCCCTCCCCTCTTCTGCTTAGAAGAAAGCTTAATCTATTGTTTGACATGGCCTTTTCATTTGCTGGAGGGAACAGGCACAAAAGTGGAGCTGGTTGAGGATAGTAGATGAAAAGAAAAATGTTCAGGATGGATAGAAAAAGCAATAATCTTAAATAATTAGCATGTCTTGTATCATAAAGCTACATAAACTAAATCAATCAATTAATCTATCTATCTATCTATCTATCTATCTATCTATCTATCTATCTATCTATCTATCTATCTATCTATCTATCTATCTATCTATCTATCTATCTATCTATCTATCTATCTATCTATCTATCTATCTATCTATCTATCTATCTATCTATCTATCTATCTATCTATCTATCTATCTATCTATCTATCTATCTATCTATCTATCTATCTATCTATCTATCTATCTATCTATCTATCTATCTATCTATCTATCTATCTATCTATCTATCTACACGCTTTATCCCAATTGGGGTCGCGAGGAGTGCTGGTGCCTATCTCCAGCTGTCTACGGGCGAGAGGCGGGGTAGACCCTGGACAGGTCACCAGTCCATCGCAGATATATATATATATATTTATTTTTTTTTCTTTCTTTTTTGACAGAACGTGTAAAGGATTAACTATATTTCATCTCTTGTTTTACAGAAAGGAGTTGGCTAGACAGCAAAGATCAATTTGTTTGGACCAAAACACTAATATTAGGATGATAAAAGCACTTGTGTTACTAATACATTTTCATTGGATGCAAGTTAAAGTATTTTAACTTTTATTTAGAAACCTCTGATATCCTATGCAGTACATAAAAAATCCTTCTATAAAAATGTGAACAGTATATGAACATTAATTATAGCACAATTTTTGCCACTAAATACTGTAAAACAAACAAACAAAAAAACATATACAGCAACAAGGCATACAATATTGCCTGTAAACAGAAGATAAAGTTTCATTTCTAATACTGACAAAACTATAATAGTTCAGCTTTGCATACAGCATTACCTTTAGGAGCTTAACTAATACTATTCAATATGGAGCATTTAATGCAATTAAAAACAATTACCACTGAGGCTACTTTTCTCTCCTGTCACTGACTCAAATAATCCACCTTCCTGGTCCAGATAGCGCTTATCATGGTGACCGCAGCCATACTTCTGCTGTACTAGTATGAGGCATATTTAGTTTGTGCCAAGATTTTTAAGCTTGAATGTCCCCAGTGGACCTGTGATTCCACTTGATTGTCAGATATAAAGGTGTACAAGAAACAGGGAGTACCAAGGTTACTGCTTGGGACTTTAGCACGTATATAATTAATTGCTTTAATTTTTTTACCATGCTAAAATGTTTCTAAAAAATTTATTGAAAAAATAACATCGTTAAAGTTAATCTAATCTATAAATTGGATTTAAGGAGCCAAACTGAAGAAGTGGGCCTCCATGACCACTCAGTGACAACCAGATCCACTCGATAGTTAAAATACATCCAATTTTAACATTGGCTGACAATTAAGTGATATGCTATAGATTTCTGTTAGCTAACAGACCTTTGTAGTTAACAGAGCTTTGTTGTCCTTCTTATTGTCAATCATACTGGTGATACGTTTGCGTGAGGTTGTCCTCCGTGCTCGTCCCCATTTTCACTTACCGGTGGTGAGTCTGACATAATGGAAGAACTGCAAATCTTCTTTTGGAAAGTAATCTCATATGAGCGATGCAAACAGCAACTTTAAAACAGAGTGTGTACGCATGCTCTCACATGCGTTTATAGGTGTTCCCTCTCGGGAGCAGGTACAGGGTTTTGCATGTGCATTTACATTTTTAAAATAGAGAGGGTGGGTCTTTTCAAAAATTTATGATAATCCTCCACTATACCTTTAAGTATTTTTATGATTTAGGGAAATACTGTAAATAACCATGGTCTAAATGCTTGGCTTTATTGATTTGCACTGATTCTGCATGGCTTCCTATTTCCACTGATTGTGGACCTAATCCTGGTTTGGACCAATTCCAGTTATTTTGGTCAAACCAACATAATATATCTGATGCTTTTTATTATTATTATTATTATTTGTTGAAAGCCTCTGAACACTTACCTCTTTGGAACTATAACTCATTTGATAAAAAAAAAAATAAAAACATGGTAATGTAATATGTACCTTCTGCTGTTGAGGGAATATTTTTTCCATGATGTAGGGGATTATTGGAGGGTACTGAGCAATTACAATTCATCAAACCTTCCATCCTTCCAGAACCCTTGCCAAAAACACAATGTATTTTAACAGTTACGCACATAAGGTCAAACTAAACAATGCTAAATAATGAAAATAAAAAGATACCAAACCCAGAGAATGGACTTTTCTCAATCCAAGGATTTAAAGACCTTTATCTTCACTTTTCATCCTGCCACCAGGCAAAATCTGTATCTAACAGAATTGCTAAAAAGGATTAAGAAAAAAAACATATTTTTTTGTCTAGCATAATTAAAACTCAATAAATCATACCTTTAAATCAGGCTGTCATTCTAAGCTTTGGCAATGCTTTGAATTATTATCATTAAAATAAGGATGGAGAAATTCATAATCATCTGGCTACCATTAAAAGTGTCTTTTTTCAGATTAGCTTGTCATATGGCGTAATGATGAAGAAATGCCAATTACTTTCATGTCTTCTTTTATGTTGTTGTTTATTGATTAGACATCTGGAATTCCATCTTGAAATTAAGCAGATATGTGAAGCCAACAAATTACTTCAGATTTTTTTCACCACAACGATAAGCAACTTAAATCCACTCTTTTAAAATACTGTAATTTAAATGCTATGCAAAAATTTTCAGGTAATATGCTATACTAAGCTAAAGCGAATACATTAATTAAATCCTAGACTGACAGATGGTGTGAAGTCATACTTGTAATGAGTGGAAAAGTAACAGCAGTGACAATGGCGAGTGGTGCAGGGATTGGAGCAACCTAATAGATGAATGAGCAGAAGTCTATTTGCACTTTATCTTGTTTGAACGACTGCCTGATGAGATCAAACTGTGCGGGACCGATTTCTGCTCACACAGATAGACCCGGATAGTTCTCTCATGACCCCCTTCCCCTTGTCTGGGTTTCCTCATCATCCATTATTTGTCAACCAACGGTGCTGATGTGCTTCCTTTTTTTCCTGTGCTGATGTGATGGAAATGAATTAAAAAGGAGAGAAAGAGGCTCTGCTGTACTGCTCATTACACGCAGGTTGTGAGTCATGATTAGCTTGTGAAATAAAGGACATTGCTGTGTGTTCACAGACAACGTATAACATCTGTTTTGTCAGGCTTCCCCTTCTGCACAAAGATAAGAACGGATTTATTTAAACAACATCTAAAAATGACTTTCAACATAAAAGAAGGAAAAGTTAAACTAATAAGAAATGTACTTTAGTTTTTAGGAGTATAAATGCTTTATTTGCTTAACTAATTTGGTATTTTGTCATATTGCAAAATACAAACATGATGTGTTATTTGAAAGTTGTACAGTATTTAATACACATAAATAGCAAAGGGCTTAAATATAAGATTTATTGGCTAATTTATAAGATTTTGGCGAGAAACACACCAACTAACAAACATACAGCTTTACTGAAAATCCTAAACTTAAAATAGATTCGGAGCATGTCACTGAATTACTCTCAGAATAACCAGACTGGAGAAAATATAATTAACTTCGCCATTTATCAAGACACTACAAAACCATTTATTTATGATTTAATTTATGCAGAGAGGCCTGTATCCTGCATCTGTAGGCATGAAATTAACCCAATACAAACAACAGACATAATTTCCATTTCAATGCTTCAAACCTGCACAGTGCACCTGAAGCACAAACCAGAACTTACAGGGAAGAACAGCACTTACAGTACTGGATGTCTTAATTGGTTACCGTTCACATCACAGTGTCATAGAAAGGAGTTTAAAAGAGAAAGCTCACAGAACAGCGTGCATCATTGTTCATGTTTGATTCCATTTCAATGCTCTCATTTCTATCCCGCTTTTCAGGCTATAGAAAATGTAACAGCACCCACCATTATGTCTTTCTGCGTGCAGACTCGTTCGCCTATTTTTGTGTGAATGACTGCTGTAGTTGACTATTCACGTTTCTTTCCAAGGTCGGCGCACAGTTCTCAAGTGAGAGGCAAAACGCTTCCTCGTCCACCTGCACACTGTGAGTAACTGTTAGCATGTCGGCCATCTGCCGCCTCGGTTTTTTCCCTCCACACATCGCATGGTGAAGTGCTAAAAGTCAGGCTATGTGTGTGTTTATTTTTTTCTGAATGTGAGACCTCCCAATGCACGTTTCTTCAAGTGTGAAGTCTGTTACGAGTCTGCATGCAGGTGTAAAACCTGGTGTGCACTGACAGCTTCATTAAACGTACGACTTCAGCTGGTTTGTGTGATTTTCTTCTTCTTTTTTTTTTTGTTTGCTGTCTCTAAAGTGCATGCGTGTGTGCCTAACTCCTTCAAGCATGATGCGTGTGTTTCCTGAGTTTTTCCCTGTGCCTGTATATGTGTGTTTATAATCCAAGGCCATTCAATAGCACCACATGGATCCATCCCATATCCTGGTCGCCATGGTTACCGAGGCCACTTATCACAGAGGGTCCAGGCAGATCAAACAGGTGTGCATCTCTGCTCGACAACTGTTGCTAGGAACCTTTGTTGCGCAAAATGCACAGGTGCTTGTCACCACTGGTGAAAACCAGCAGGAGCGCAAAAACATTGTCTTGTTGTCCCAGTCTGAACTGGTGTGTGTGTGTTTGTGAGCGTGGTTTTTTGACATGAAGCCTTTGTTCGGCACAGTTTGACTTCTTCTGAGAGGATTTCTTTTATGTCATGTATCTCTGTGGGTCATCACTTCATCAAGATTCTTCATGAGGTCATGTCATTGGGGAGGGGTGAAAAACTTTAATATGACCAGTTTTAAAGTGAAACTTTTTAACAGTAATAGAGAAATTAACATAATTCATAATTTTAGACAGAAAAAAGTAGTAATGTGAAGTACTTTAGGTATCTTTTTAAATAGCATATGTAAGGACGTCACATGCCATCTTTGTGGGCTTTTCTCGAGTCTCATGTTTACAAGCCAAGTGTGCATGTACATCCATGGTAGTAGCTGGCTAAGCCTCTCCCTGATCAGACAGCAAAATGACTGAGAGCATATTCATTAAATTGAAT
The DNA here is from genome assembly GCF_016077235.1 of Cyprinodon tularosa. Classification (NCBI taxonomy): domain Eukaryota; kingdom Metazoa; phylum Chordata; class Actinopteri; order Cyprinodontiformes; family Cyprinodontidae; genus Cyprinodon; species Cyprinodon tularosa. The sequence continues at coordinate 908,454 of NW_024038997.1, read as the reverse complement.
CATTCATCTGAAGACGATCATTTGCCAAAATGATATTCTCTTGCTAGCAGTATGGTAAAGTGAGGAATTACATTTTCACGAAAAGTATTGCCATTTTGCTGTGTTTTTATTCTGTAGCCAGTAAATATGTATATACAAGGCAAACTTGAGAAGAGGAGAGTGGGGCTGCAGCTGAAGTGGAGTAAAAGAGAGGCTTTGCATCTTGTTTTGGTCTACAGCCAGTGCTTATTGCTCCTTAAAGGTCTGTATTTTTACTTCAAACTTAAATCTACGAAAACTGATTTAAAAAAAGCTGTTTAGGCATTATAACTATCAAAAATATGATTTAAGTGACATTTTGGAAAAAGCATGTAAAGCAAACCTATGTTCTTTCGACTCCAGTATCACCCCACATCCTAATAGTTTGTGATTTTTGATAACCCCCTTTTGTAAAGTTGGTTCCAAGATATAGGAGGAATAAGTTACAACTTTTAAGTTTTAAGTCTTACCAGCCAACCGATTTAAGCATGTTTTGTTATTGCCATGATTCAGATGACATGGCATGGTGATTTATGTTTAAAATAGGGAAATACAACTGTATTGTCTTTTTTTAAGTGCACAATATTTATTTACCTTATTTTAAGGGCAGAAAGACTCATTCCATTGATTTACCTCATATCCTTTGTTTACCTGATGAAATTTAGGGCAAATACAACTGTGATACTAGTGTAGCACAGGATGCTGGGTATGTAACAGAAGCTCTGAAGCGATGACAGAAGGTTGGTCCATTTATTGGTTTGACACAGACAAGGTAGGAAAAATTACATCAGTATTATATTTATGACGGTGACAGTTGCCATCATTTAATAATCATTGTGAGCTGGTGAAAAAAAGAACTGTTCATTTGATATTATATAAGATATCTATAAATATATTCTAAAAGTCAAATTAGCAGTATAACAGCAGATAGAGCAAAGAAATGTGAAATCATATGTATATCATATGTATAAAAAAAAAAAGCACAAGAAGCTGCGAAAATGAAGCAACATGCAATAAAAAAATTCAGATCTGGTTTTTAAAATTGTTTTAGAAATTATTAGTCCTGCAGTCCTTCAGGTAGATTTATTTTTTGTGCCACTTTTTACATTCTTTTTAATAAATTGGCATTATGAAAACGCCAAATTATCATGCTCCAGTATCTTTATAACTTTCTGCCACCACAAAGCAAAAAAAAAAAAAAATATATATATATATATATATATATATATATATATATATATATATATATATATATATATATATATATATATATATATATATATTGTGATGCACAACTGTGGCTTCACATTTGTTAAGGTTTATATTGCACCTAAAAGACATAATGTTGGGTATTTTAAATGGAAAATTGTACTTCTCTTTGTGATTTTGAAAGAACTCAGGTGACACATACATTCTAAATACAGATAACAAATACTGTGTACACATTAATAGCCACTGCACTGGATGCTGTAGGGCATGCATGCAACCAACTCTAGTAGACCTAGTAGAAATAGCAAATGCTAATTAACCACATTAAAAGTCAGCTACTGTTGTTAAGACGATTTTCAGCCCTTTTCAGTTAAAGTGTTTGTGACCTTTGTTTAGCTAATGCAAAAATGTAGATGGATAATCCCCAGGCCAGTGTGCCAGACCAATCTGAACAGATAGTGATTGTACCTAATTAAATAATTGTAAACTTTTATTATCCTATAGCAAAAACCAAATACAACTCATTTACTGTTTCTTTAGAGGTTGAATAAACCTAAAGTGAAATATTGCATACATTCAAACTTAACAAATTAGCTAAAACAACACATGTGGCAGAGCAGGGTTTAATAGCTTGGATTTCTAATCAGAAAAAGTAAAGGTTTGATCTTTCAATACTAATTAATTAAATATGAGAACTTGTTTATTTTTGTTGTCATTTCAATGTGGTTTGATTTTCATTATACATTAAATAGAGTATATTTTTTTCACTGCGTAATTCCTTTACAATTGAGATAGGTTTAAGTCTCCCACCATCATTTTCTCTACATGATATACTCGGTACATATTCCACAAAGGTGTGATTACAAATTCCACATGTGATCCAAAATTGCAGATGAGTAAAATTCCTGTTTGCAGACTCAACCTTTAGATGCAACGTTAGAAACTGGCATAATCAACATGAAGAAATGGAACAGAAAGGAAAGCAGAAGGAAATTTCAGGAGAGGGATTGAGAGGCCTGGCAGGAAAGAAAGCATAGAAAGGCCGGTGATAGGTTCATTCAGGGCTTTTTTTCACTACCAAGTGCAACCCTCCTCCGACCCTCCCTCTTTTTGCCCACCTTTCCTTTTCTTGTGACTGTTGTGAGTCTTGCCACTCTCACCCTCTCACCTCACACCCCGCTTTTACCCGACTTCTCCTCTCAGCCTCCAAATGCTAGTCTGTCCTCGTTCTTCCCTTCATCCTCTAGTTCCTACTTAACTATGCATCCTCGGGAGGCACCCTGCTGTCACGCCCCACCCCCACTATTTAATAAACCAGAAAGGACAAACATAAGTCCCCAAAAATTACCTCTAAAATCCCCTCCCTCTGTGTTAATATACAGCTCATATGTTATGAGTAAAGCTGAGCCTGACATTAAATATATCTCCTTAGCATTCTCTCTTTTTTCATTTTGATTCTCTCAGCTTGCTTTCCACATCGCTTCCTCTTATGATATTTACGAGATAATTAATATTGACAGGAAGCACATGGGCTTGCTCAGTGAGCTGTCCACTTTACAAGTATCCACACAAATCCATATTGACAAGTGGGTTCCAGTCTGAGCTGCCCTCCACCAGTTTTTGAGTTTATTTCTGTGTAAACAATTACTGCAAGCTGACAGGATTTAAACTAGCCTCAGGTGCAACGTTTGCACCTGCAGTTGATCTGATTTTGCTTCATTTAATTAAGATATTATTCTGTTGAGTGTTGGTGCCAGAGGCTGGAGGGAGTTTCAGGGGAAGTAAAGAGCTAAATGCAATTTTTTAATAAAAGATTTCTTCCTTTGCTGCTTTTTTTTTCTATATGCTTTTCACCTTTCACATATGTCGCTCATTTCAGCTTTAATCCCAGCATAACACCTTTTGTGCCTCTCGCTCTCACTCCTTCTTTCTCTCATGTTCCTTACACCTTTCTTACACTCTATCCCTCACCTCTCCTGTCTGTACAAGGCAACCCCTCCTCCACTTCCTCCTACCTGCCTTTCCTCCTGCCTCTCCTCTTTTTTTTTCACTTGCGGTCCTTTCCATAACCCAATAAACTCGACTCTTGAGAGCTCCCCTCACCTCTCCACCTCGCTGCACTGCTCTTCCTGCATCCACTGCTTGCCCCACGCCTCCTTGTCTCTGGCTGTTTCTTCCCCTGCAGCGAGCCCTCAACTAAGGCTGCCATGTGCAGGATGCTCCCTTGGTGAGGTCAGTGGCCTGGCTGTTTTTCTCTGTTCCTCCCCTTAGCAATTACCACTGGAGATCAAACAGCCTTTCAATTACTCTTTTGCAGCCTCCTAAAGGGTCAAACATAAATTCACATTCAGAATCTTTTATAGAAATATTGAAACTGTGATATTGGTCTAAAATGATGCATCATAGAGGAGCATTCGCTTTATCCTTCTTTTATTTTTCTTGATAATGAATGAAGCCTCAAATGCATTCGATACATAATGTGATTCTGAAACGAGTTCAAGGCTTATTCAAATGTACTGCAAACCCCCAATGAATGAACAAACCGCAGCTCTGTCAAAAGTTAATTAGATTATTACATCTATTTATTTTTTCGGGAAAAAAAACTTCATCTGACATTAATGTATGTTCCCCGCTTTGTGGGCTTTATCACAATTTAAATTGTAGATAAGCAAATGAAACACCTAATTAACTTATCTAAAAGCCGAAGTAATGTAAATGGAGATGCACAAATATAAAAAGGTTGACCCAATCTAGATATCGAAATTATTATTATTGCTTTTATTGCTAAAATAAAACAAAAAAACAATGTCAAATAGTATCACACAGTATACGCTTCTCTACTCTTCAAAACAGTATAAAAATAAGAATTTATTGTTGACATAAGCTAAGCAAACCTCAATCTGTGAGGTGCGTTGCTATCGCTGCCACATGCTAAAAGAAATACACTGAGCCTACCCTTTTGCCTCCTCCCCCCACACAAACAAGCAGTAAAAGATGGAAATAAACGTTGATTATTGATGTCACCGCAGTTTTACCAATGACACTGATACTGAAATGTAACAGATTTATTACATTGGCCAATGTCGATGTGACAGTGTATCATACATCCATTTATGACATTTCTTTTCCCTAAAGAGTTTAAGTAAAGCTGTAAAGGTTAACAGTGCTTGCATAGAGCAGGTTTAGATGGTAACAGGAACTTTAGTTTAAGAATTTTACTTTTTCTTCATATTAAAAGGAATGTTCAAAGTTTGTTTTTATTCTCTAACATTTTACTAACTGCGTGTTACATTGTGTAATTTAATCATCAACCAAGAAAAATAAATAAAAAAGCATTTTAACTTATATACCGGTATGTATATAATCAGCCACAAGTGCTAAACTTCATTAAATGTTTTAAACCTAACTATGTTTTGTAGATAATCACAATTATTTATAATTTTATTTCATTATCAAATTAATAACATGAAGTGAAAACAAATTTTAAACTGCGGTCTGCTCCTCTTGCGGTTTTGCGCCGGGCGGCTTTTCTGCTCTCGGGCTGATTCTGTGCGCGGTGTGTTTCGTTGCGCGCTGTTGGCATCGGTCTTGGTGGGGTGGGGCTGCGCTTTTGGCCGGGGGGGCGTTTTGGGGGGGGTCCCGCGGCGCTCGTGGCCGGTTCGCGGCGGATGCGCATGGGCCCCGGCCGGGGGCGGGGCCGTCTTAGTGTTTTCCTGGGTGGTGCGGTCGCGGTGGGTGTTGCGGCCGGTCGCCGGGGCTTGGTGCGGGGGGGCGGGGCGTGTTTCGGTGCTCTGTGGGGCTGGGGCGTTTCGGTCGGCGCCGTGGTGGGGCTGGTGTTCGGCGCCCGGCCCTACTTCGGGGTGGCCGGCTGCCGGCGGGGCCCGCGGACTCGTCCCCGCGGCTCCCCGGGGCGCCGGCATGGCGGTGGCTGGGGGGCTTCCTCGTGGCTGTCTCTCCTCCTGCCTTGGTGGGGTCTGATTTCCGGGGCTGGCCCCGCCTTGGTGCCTTCGCTTCTGGGGTCCCCTTGGGCGCCTGGGGCTTTGGGTCTCCCGGCGCTGGACTCAGTGCTCTGGGGGGTGTGCCTCTCCGGCTCTCCACAACCACTATTGAGCATTTTTTTCTATGGTTAAAACTTTACATGCACAAGTTCACCCTCACAAACAACTACAGGTGCTAGGCTTCAGGTACTTAGAGATTCACTTCCACACAGAAACCCCACATTCATATCTTCAGGTAACACAGAGTACATGTCAGACTTAATAATATTACTTTAGTGATAGTTTCAAGGTGTTTGCTTTATTGTATATCTCGTACCATGTTTTTTGGTTGTGCTGTTCTTTTTTCTTTTTTTTTTTTTTTTTTTTTTTTTTTTTTTTTCTCTCCATCTCATTACAGGTGTTGAAGCAGACTGAAAATGTTTTGTCATTGTCTCCTTCCTATCTCCTCTTTCTTTCATCTTTTGTCCTGTTTTTTTCTTTTTCTTTTTCCTTCTTCTTCTTCTGTTTTTCTGCTCTACTTACATTGCAGTGTCCATATGAACTGTAAAACTCCCTGCATAATTATAATAAAGCAATTTATATACATGAAACAAGTAGAGCGGTATGGCAATTGCGATACCGCTACACTTGTGAAAGTAAAATCTGTTGGGCTCCTTTTGGCATCAAGACAATTATTCTTATTGCCACCTTGCCAGACAGGACACTGTAAAAAAAAAAAAAAAAAAAAAAAAAAAAAAAATTTTAGAGTGGAAATTTAGCTTATATGTTATAGGTCCCACAGAAATTATGGAGATGTATTTACCTCCTGCAATGTTGAACCACATGTAGAAATTAATCAGTGATTTCACAGAAATGTCAAGCAAACAAAAAAAGCTAGCAATGATATCAGAAAAAACACACAAGTAAGATGACAAGAGCTCTAATAAATTCTTTTTTTAGTTTCAAGTTGGATCCGTTTTTTTGTTTTGTTTTTTTGTTTTTTTTTTGCTTTACTTTCATAATAATTGATGGTTCTACCATTGAGTTAAACACAAATTAAGTTAAATTCCAATCTAGCCTGACTTCGCTTCAACCCACTTATGTTTAGCTAGTGAAATGCTTAGCATTTCTGATCCCAACCACCAGTTAGAATTGAAGAGGCCTCTTGGATGAGAGGCGAGACTTCTTCTAGAAAACTTCTCGTCCAATTGCCTAAACTGAACTTTTAATGACCTGGATGACTGAGAATATTCACAGATATGTTAACACATATGGCAGCTTTTGAAAAGGGAATTGAAATAACAGTGCACATTTTGTGAAGGACTCAGTTTTGTGTGATGAACATAAAATGTTAAACATTTCTGCTTTTTGATATGGACTTTGCTTTATGGCTTTATTTGGTCTGGGTTCCAAAAAAGATGTATCATGTTTTGTTAAAACTTAGATTTTCCATATAATATTGTTCCAGATAAAGTCATGTAACATGAGCATGACTTTTTGTAGAATTTTATTCACCTCTGCTACTCTGGTAGTAGAAATTCTCTGTTCTGATATTAATATCTGAATCTGTTCCAGTATGAGTGAATGGGTACAATCTATAGGAGCAGATGAATTCAGTCTATTTCTATAATAAGCATAAGTTAGGTTAGAAATCTCCAGAACATCAGGAATGTTCACCCCTCTATGAGCACCTGTCTTTTATTTAATAAACATAGTCATTTTGAAATCTTATGGTTGAATATCTGTTAACAGCATTTACTCCTTTGTTATGACAGTTTATTAATCGGAAGTCATCTTTTGTGATCGATATTTATGTACAATCATGCATATGATAACAGGGTCTAGTGACAAAGGTTTATGCAGTCTCTTAAAAAAATAATGATAACGTAAAAAAAAAAAAGCTTTAATATTGTAGAAGTACAAATATCCCAAATATCTAGTATTGGAATCGAATCCGGAGTGAAAATAATGTGAACTGACGTATTCCTAGTTTGCAACACAAAAGCTTTCAAGTATTCAATTATTGTTTAATAATAATTGAACTTTATTAATCTCATGACTAAAAAATAAATTGATTTATATTTATGTAAAATACTTTTTACAGGAATTTCGTTACTTTACTCTGAAATGTTGACGGAAAGTTGCCTTTCTGACAAGATCAAAGGATTTTATCTAGAACTACATTTTCTTTGGGGTTTGTTCCAGTTGTTACCTGGTTTTAAATATAAGCTTTTTTATGTTTTTGATTCAACTGCAATAAGCCGTAGCAAGTTATGGATTTTATTTTTACAGAATATATATGCTTCTTTGGCAGTGTTTTTAAATAGGGAACGTTCTTGGCAGTACACAGTAACTATATTGAAATTGCCTGATACCTTAAAAATATAATCACGATTTCTGCAATAAAAAGCTTTTATTATTTAAGTCAGGGTTATTGTAAACCAATTTCCATTGGCTACTCTTACTTTCAATCTAATGTAGTGACATGTACAAAGAAAAATTATAATAATTGGAGAATCTATTAATTTGCCCCTGATTTGTTTAAATCTACTTTAGCTAAAATTAATTTCCAATGAAAATCCTTTTCAGAATTGCAAATCATTATGTATGCTGGTGGCCAGAGGACGGAGAAATCTGTTCTGTCACAGGGCGAATAATGAAAATGTGTCATCTTGGACGAGGACGGCGGACGAACGCCACTCTTCAGCGAATTCCATTTTCTAATTCTCTGACAGACGCAGAGGGGGAGCTGAGCACATGTACCTCCCCCTCACATACACCAATTACTGCAATGAGCAAATGAAAGGCTGTGTCCCATCAGGGCCGCCATAGGGGGTAGAGAGTGAAGGGGGGAGTTATACATAATTGTCCCCCCCCCCACACCTCCTCCATCCACACAAGCACATACATTATCAACAATCATCATCTGCTGCCTGCCTCGTTGATAATCCCACAGTTGTCTGTTCAGCCTTACAGCAGATTGGCTCTTCTCACTCACAGCCATACTCCTTGTTTTTTTTAGTTTCTGTCTCTGTGTCTTGTCTGCATTGCTACATCATGCCATTTTACCCACACTACAGATTTTTCCCTCCTTCTAATTAACTGTCTGCATGCTTTGTGACATTTCTCCAGTTCTTGCTTCAAAAGCAATCAAAAATACTGTTTGTAAAGAGAGTCTGTTGAGTCAGAAAAAAGCCCTATTTGCAGATTAACAGAATTGTGGTTTAAAGAGAACATGTGAAAGAATCTTAACAGCTGTTACCATATGTTTTCAGCTACACTTTAGGGTTAGGATTTTTATGCAAATCCTTCACCTTAAAGTCTAAGTTGCAGATGATATGCAGGTATCTTTCTGCAAAGCCTAAATTTCATTTTTAAGTGTAAACGTGAGAGCTATGAAGCCCACCTTGCTGCACACTTGGCTGCAGAGTGGTGTCTCTGCAGGCTAATTGAAGTCAACCACAGGGTACTGCTAATGATCAGCCTACTGCAACCCCTCGTTGGCCTGTCGCTCCTCTGTCTGCGGCCCTGCGTGGCATTTAGAGACATCTCGAGGACTGGGGGAAAAAAAGAGAGTGAAACAGTCAGAAGAGACAGTTTAGGTGTCAGTGGTGCAGGACAAGTGACCCAGGTGATAAAATGACCACCACGCTGCGCAGGAAATGGCCACGTCCGGCTCTGCTCACTTCCGCTCAGTGGCCATTATCCCTACCCCCCTACCCCTCCCCGCTGCTTCAGATTCACTAACGCAAAATCAATATGAGTAGGAGGTGGGAGGACAGGAACTCTGGGTGAGGTGAGAGGATGAAACAAGGGGAGCAGAGAAAACAGAGAACAAAAGGAAAGAAAAAGGAAAAAATAAGGACAGAAAGCCTGGTATAGTCTGTATTTCAGAGTGTGGGTTTATTACTAACACAACAAAGTACTTGTCCATGTGAGACTGTAAATATATCTAAACAATAAATAAAAACACATGGTAATCAAAAAGGGGGGAAAGGACCTTAAAGAATAATAAAACTACAAAGACAGAGGGAAGTAAACTTCGATTAGTGTAGAAAATAGCAGCTTTCTTTAGAAGAATAGACAAGCAAAGTAGAGCCTTTTTTAATACTAGGTCAAGAGCTTTTCATTAGAACATAAATAAGTTAGTAATGCAAACACACATGTTGTTCTATTATAATGTTACAGAAATGGAATGAAAATATTGAAATGTTATAAAATTAGTAACTTGTATAAAACAGCAGTTACAGGAAAACATAGATAGATAGATAGATAGATAGATAGATAGATAGATAGATAGATAGATAGATAGATAGATAGATAGATAGATAGATAGATAGATAGATAGATAGATAGATAGATAGATAGATAGATAGATAGATAGATAGATAGATAGATAGATAGATAATAGAGATCTGCGTAAAGACCAATAGAACGTAAATAGTTTACAAGGTTTGTCTGGTTGTTCAGTCTCACAGCTGCTCTCACAGATTTATTGTTCCATTCAATATTTCAGTATAAGAATAAAGGCAAAAAGACAATTAAAGAACGTAAAATGAAAAGAAAGATTTAAAAAGACCTTAAACCTGATAGGGGCTCCCAATTGTGGAGCAAAGGCTACAAAATCATTTAACAGAGCTTTTTACTGATGCTTTATCCAATCAGAGCCGCCTGTGTTATTTAACTGCTGAAGACCAACGTAGAAAATGACCTCCTTTCTCGGTCAACTGGAGCCTATTTCTGCCACAACTGCCCTCGTGGCATTTAGGTTTATGAGTCTGACCCTAACCATTCTCATCTAATGAGCTTTAAGAATCAGGCTAAATGTTTTGGAGGCTACATGGCAGCAGAAAACAGTTTTCATGGCAGATTTCTGCTTAGAAAAATGCTCCTGTTTTATTTAATGCAAAAGCAAAATATCTGTTTAAGAATGATACAATTTTATGTTTTAGGAAAAAAAAATGTTTTTGGATTTGCAGCCTTTTTTTATCTATATCTGCTGAGATATTTGTTACAATTTTCTGCCAGGAAAAAAAAATCTGTTCACATAAAAAAAATAAAATACAATATGTACTGAAAGCAGAAATTGATTTTGTGTTTGCTGAGGAGAAACCGCCTTTATACATGCGACACAGGATGTTCGCACCAAATCAGCAACACCTGGAGAGTATACGTACATAAACTGATGCAGCAGAAGATCTCTGTGGTAAATCCCAGCGGAGGCTGCGTCCACTCCACTCCACTCCACTCTATGGGTTTGAGGATTTAATTTGCGAGTTCTTCTGCTGCATCTCTGCGCAGCATGACTTCATTTTAAAGCTGCGACTGCCTAGTCTCCTCATTACGAGCCTCATCCATAAGAAGGGGCAGTATGAATTAGAATAAACAGTTAGAGAACTGGAGAGCCCTCTTTATGTATGTCATTAACATTAAAACGTATTTAAATTCATCATCATGAGCAAATAGTTAATGATTCAATTAGCTTACCATACATGTTAAGGGAAATTATTCATGTTGGATATGGAATATGATAAAAGCCTCTTTTTCTTCGCTTCTACCCACTCCTCAGTATAAGAATTAAATTTCTTCAACAGGCCTTGACAACCTAATTGAACATTAGTCTAATATAGAGCATTACCAGAAGAGAAATGAAAGCGTGCTGTCCTTGAACACTCACAGCTTCATTGTGAGCCCTACTGCCTTGTCCCGGTTATTTCTCTCCCTGGCTCTGGAGTGAAAAGGACCTTCCT